>NW_016859535.1:0-219 GCF_001698545.2 Rhinopithecus bieti | reverse complement strand
GTATATATGTGTGTGTGTGTATATATGTGTGTGTGTGTATCTGTGTGTGTATCTGTGTGTGTATCTATATGTGTGTGTGTATCTATATGTGTGTGTGTATCTATGTGTGTGTGTATCTATATATGTGTGTGTGTGTATCTATATGTGTGTGTGTGTATATATGTGTGTGTGTATCTATATGTGTCTGTGTGTGTATCTATGTGTGTGTGTGTATCTATA
>NW_016859534.1:0-220 GCF_001698545.2 Rhinopithecus bieti | reverse complement strand
TCCTACGCACACTCCACATCTCATACACACTCCAACCTATCACACACACTCCACCCTCCCCCACACACTTCACACCCCCCCCCCCTCCCCCCCCCCCCCCACCCCCACACTCCACACCCCCCCACACTCCACACCTCACACACACTCCACCCTACCACACACACTCCACACTCCACACACACTCCACCCTCTCTCACACACTCCACACCTCACACACACT
>NW_016859533.1:0-591 GCF_001698545.2 Rhinopithecus bieti | reverse complement strand
CCCAATGCAGATTTCAAAAAAAGAGTCTTAGCAACGCATCAATGAAAAGAAAAGCGTAACTCTGTGAGTTGCATCCACTAGTAACATGCAGTTTCTCAGAATGCTTCTTTCCAGTTTTTACCTGAGGATATTTCCTGTTTCACCATAGCCCTCAATGAGCTCCCAAATATCACTTGGCAGAATGCACAACAACAGTGTTAGCAAACTGTTGCAAGAAGGGAAAAGTGAAATTTTGTGTTTTGAATTCACACCTCAGAAAGCAACTTCTGAGAATGCTTCCTTCTAGTTATTATCTGAGGATATTTCCGTTTTCACCATAGGCCTCAATGCGCTCTCATATATCACTTTGCAGATTCCACGAAAACACTGTTAGCAAACTGCTTCATGAAGACGAAGTTGTTACTCTGTGAGATGAATTCATATATCACAAAGAGGTTTGCCACAATGTTTCTTTTACGTTTTTAATTGAGGATATTTCCTGTACCATCCTAGGCCTCAATGCGATCCAAAGTAGCCCTTCTCACGTTCCTCAAAGACAGTGTTAATCGACTGCTCCATGAAACGTAAGTGTAACTCTGTGAGATTAATTCA
>NW_016859532.1:0-2745 GCF_001698545.2 Rhinopithecus bieti | reverse complement strand
CCACCCCTGCTTCTCTCAGATGTCCCGGTGCAGGGGTGTGCTGGGGCTGACGTCCACGGAGCCCGGGTAGGGTAAACTCCCTCAGGTGGACTGCCTATTATGGGATTCCCGAGATCTCCAAGGGTTGCCCTGGGACGACCTGCTCGCTACTGACACACTCTGTGGAGGCTCCTTCCCTCCCCATACTGGTCCTTCGTGGGGCCCTCGAACCCTTGCCTGAGAGTCTGCTCTGGGAGAACCCAGCCCGAGGCAGGATGGCCACGTCGGGGAGGTCACAGGAAGCTCAGAGTTGCAGGGGCTGCAGCCAGGTGCCCTAGTGATGAAGCCTCGTGGGAGGATTAGGAGCAGGGAGAGGTGGGGGCTGCCTCGGGAGCCAACAGTGAGGGGCACGCACCTGTCAGAGCAGGCGCCCCTCCTCTGGCCCCGGGCTGGCCTCATCTCCATGGTCGGCTTCCCAATACACGAGGAGTGATCCAAAGCCCCAGAACGGTTCTTTTCATTGGAATGTCCAGAAAAGAAAAAAAAGGCAAGAACAAGAAAGAATTTCATGGAAACATTTCTTTGGGGTTTTGTAAAATCCTTTCCCACCCCCACGCGGAGACCAGTGCTTGGGCCAGAACGGAGCCTGCCGGCATTGCCCCTGACAGGCAGTTCTGACGTGCATACTCCCTCACTTCCCCTCAAAGAGGAGAGCACTTCCACTTTCAAAGCCAATTTTGGTTTTATTGTCCATGTGGCTCGAAGGAGCGCAGCAGCGCAGCACAGCTGGTTGGCTCCCACCCCGGCCGATGCAATGCCGCCCCAGGGTCCGGGTGCATGGGTGGGGAAGAGTCTGTACTGCAGGGGACATCAGGGCCAGCTGAGAAACCACTGCCCACTCTCTAGCCTCTCTCCCAGCCAGTCCCAGGCCGGCAACTGGACCAAGACCATCCTGAGAGCTTTGTCTGAGATCCAGCAAGAGAGGGAAACAGAGGCTCAGAGAGAGAGTGACAGAGACTTAGAGAGAGGGGACAGAGATCCAGAGGGGAACTGGGACCCAGAGAAAGAAAAACAGAACCCGGAGAGAAGGGGACAGAGACCCAGAGAGAGAGAAACAGATTCAGAGATAAAGGGACAGAGACTTAGAGGGCACAGAGACCCAGAGGGGAACAGGGACCCAGAGAAAGGTAGACAGACAGAGACCCAGAGAGAGGGGGACAGGGACCCAGAGACAAGGAGACAGACAGAGACCCACAAAGAGGGGGACAGAGACCCAGAGAGAGGGAGACAGAGACCCAGGGAGAGAGGGAGACAGAGACCCAGAGAGAGGGAGAGGGAGAGACAGAGGCCCAACAAGAGTAGGAGAAAGAGACCCAAAGAGAGAGGAAGACAGAGACCTAGACACAGGGAGACAGGGAGAAAGAGACCCAGAGAGAGGAAGAGACCCAGAGAGAGGGAGAGGGAGACAGAGACCCAGCAAGAGGGAGAGAAAGAGACCCAGGGAGAGAGGAAGACAGAGACTTAGAGACAGGGAGACAGGGAAAAAGAGATCCAGCGAGAGGGAGAGAGAGACCCAGAGAGAGGGAGAGGGAGAGAGAGACCCAGAGAGAGGGAGACAGAGATGGGGAGAGAGAGACAGAGACCCAGAGACAGGGAGACAGAGACCCAGAGGGAGAGGGAGAGACAGAGACCCAGCAAGAGGGGGAGAAAAAGACTCAGAGAGAGAGGAAGACAGAGACCCAGAAGCAGGGAGACAGAGACCCAGAGAGAAGGAGACAGAGACCCCGTGAGAGAGAGAGAGAGAGATAGGGAGAGAGGAACAGAGAGCTAGTGAAAGGAGGGGAAGCAAAGATGGTGGCAGGGGTGGGGGTGACAGCAACCTGGCAGTGTGGGAGGTGGTGTGGGGCTTGGGTGCCAGAGCTGTGGGGGGCCTGGAGTCCCACTACCAACCTCTCAGCCTCACAGCCACCACCCTGCTCTCCAACCACACTGACACCTTCTCTCATGACCCTTCCCACCCACTCTGACCTCACCAAGCAGGCACAGGTCTTCACACGCAGCCTCACAAATCCCCAGCAGCCGGGGAGGTCACAGGCTCAGCATCCTTCTCCAAGATGAGAACACCTCGGCCCAGTGTGCCCCCGCCCTCCCCCCCACCCCTGGCCACCAGCAGCTGCAGTCCTCGCTGGCTCTTGGGCACGTGCCTCGAGGGTAAAAGGTAGAGAGAGGCAGGGTCCCACCCGTTCCACAAAGGCAGCTCCCCAGCACTGTTGCCATGGTGACCACAATGTTTCACCGCACTGGGGACTGCTCCCAGCCCACAGGATGGAGTCGCTGGGTTCCAGCACCTCATGCTGGCCCTCAAAACACTCCGGCCCCACGCTCACGTCAGCAAGCTTTCCCATGGGACAGTTCAGAGGCCCCTGAGGCTGGACCCGCCCTGCTTCTCCCCAGACTGCCCAAGGCTACTTCCTGGGGTTATCCCTCCTGATAAGGCGCCGCCCCTTCCAAGGCACCTGCTGTTCTCTGCCTCCCTGGGTTCCCGTGGGAGTGGAGGAAAGATAATGGCTTCTGGATGGACAAGCGGGAGAGCCCAGGAGTGGGTGCAGGGCCCCACCGCAGTGTCCCAGCAGGCCAGGACATTCAGCCACTGACAGACCCAGAGACTGGAACAGAGGAACAGAGATGGGGAGACAGAGACCCAGAAACAGAGGGACAGAGACACAGAGATGGAGACAGAGACAGCAACAGAGACAAAGAGAGACC
>NW_016859530.1:0-2749 GCF_001698545.2 Rhinopithecus bieti | reverse complement strand
CCAAGTCCTGCATCTGCCCAGGAGTTAACCCTAGAGGTTTATCTCCAAATTCCATCTGGCAGATGGATGTAACACATATTCCTGCTTTTGGAAAACTGCCCATTGTTCATGTTTCAGTAGATACCTATTCACATTTTATCTGGGCCACATGTCAAACAGAGGAAGCTACAACTCATGTTAAATTACATCTTTAATCTTGCTTTTCAGTTATGGGAATCCCAGAAAAAATTAAAACTGATAACAACCCAAGATACTGCAGTAAAGCCATGGCTACATTTTTTCAACAACAGAATATTACCCATATTACGGGTATTCCATATAATTCACAGGGAAAGGCAATAATGGAAAAAGCTAATTGTACTGTAAAAACTCAAATACAAAAGCAAAAGGGAGGAGACCAGGAATATAAAACATTGCAAGCAGCTGATAGGACCAGCTTTGCAGCCGCAGCAGGCTATAACAGGGGATGAAAGTGATAGTGAAAGTTTATCACAAGGGAGGCAATGGGAGGGAAAGCATCCAAACCAACTCCTTTGGAGTGCATGATAAAGAATTTTTAAAAAGCTTTTAGAGGTAATTATGGGATAAAACTGGATGTTCAACACTTGAGGACATACTATGAATTAGAATAGCCCTCTTTCAGTGTCAGATGGCTGGCTGACGGCACTAGACAGAAACTGGCCCTGAGCTTTAAGGTAGTGACTAGGGTCGGAGGATAGCCAGGGCATTCAGACCTAGTCTTCATATTGACTCTTGGCTAAATGAATGCAGCCCTGCCTAGCAGTTTATTGTAGAACGCTCACAGCTGACGCTGAGACAAATCAGTTGCACTGGCAACTACAGAGTTAAAGGGAAAGTCACAGAGGCTTGTAGCACTGCAGAGTCAAAAGTGAAAATAAAAATCAGCTGCCCTAGATGCTATGGAGATAAAAGTCAAGTCTCAAGAAAGAGAAAACCGGTTTTGTAAGAACCACAGAAGGGAACAGAGACCCTCCTCTCCACATTCCAATCTATCCCCCTTTACCAAGGCTAACTGCCCCTAAGGAGTTAAGTTCAAACAGATACAGGCTCCCAGGCTCATCTGAGAAGGAGAAATCAGAGCTCCGGGAACTTACAGTGAAAGGCTCAAAAAGTCAGGCCATCTCAGGTCTGACCATGCCCAAGTTATGCTTATGTCTCTTAAGAGGACAAGAGGACCCCCACTAGGACCCAGATGATGCAGTCCAGCTTCAGCACCTACAAGGTGCCGAGAAGTACTTCTGCAAAGGCTAAAGGATGGTAAAAGAAAAAGGCAACCAATATAAAGATCTCAGAGGTTCTCCAAGGTGCAGATAAAAGCACTAGCCAGGCTTATGAAAGACTTTAAACTTGTAACTGCTGGAAGTAAAGAAATAAAGTATAAGGAAGAAATTCTACAGCTCAGAAATACTATGGGCCCCAAAAGCAGTAGCAGTGATGCATTGCAAGGGGTACCAAAAAGCCTTGTGTTAAGGCAGACAAGAGGCAAAGCAGGCTGCAATGACAACTCCACCTTCTAAAGAGAAAGCCTTAGCTATGCCTCTCCTCCCAGAGATTCCCCTCCCAGAGATCCCAAGCTACATTCCAAATGAAAAGGCTTGGTTTGGACAGGAAACAAGTCAATATATTAAACGTGAATGGTGGCTGTTCTCTAACAGGAGGCTAGTCACCCCAGAGACAATAGCCCCAGATTTGTAAAGCAGTTCCACCAAGGAATACACATTAGAAGGACAGCCCTAGAGACTTTGATTGGTTGACATTTGTATGTGCCATGGTTTTCTTCCATTACCTGTGCTGTTTGCAAACAATGTCTATCCTGTGCCCGGAATAATCCAAAACAAGGACCTACTCAACCAACAGGAGTTCAGGAAACAGAAACCATGCCCTGTGAAAAACTGCTGATGGACTTCACCGAATTGCCCTGAGAGGGGTCTATCGGTACATGTTAGTGTTCATTTGCACCTTTTCAGGATAGGTCAAGGCTTTCCTCACTTGGACAATGAAGGCACTAGGGTGACAAAGCTCTTGTTAAGAGACATTATTCCCAGATTTGGACTGCCTCTAACTCTAAGATCAGATACTGGACCAACATTTGTGGCTGAAATAGTTCAGAACTTGACTATTAAAAATAAAGTGGAAATTACATACAGCCTACAGGCCACAGAGCTCAGGTAAAGTGGAATGCATGAACCAGACACTCAAACAGCTACTGAAGAAATTTTGTCAAGAAACTCATCAAAAGTAGGACCAGGTCTTTCCCATGGTCCTCCTCCGATTCAGGTGCACTCCCACCAAACAAACTAGGTACTCATCCTATGAGATTTTGTTCAGCTGGCCACCTGCCATCATAAATCAGATTAAAGATAATCTCTATAAACTAGGAGAACTAATTTTAAAAAGGCAAATGCAGGCTTTAAATATGGCCATGCAAAAGATGCATGGCTAAGTATGAAAAAGAATACCTGACACCAGGCACAGTGGCTCACATCTGTAATCCCAACACCTTGGGAGGCCGAGGCAGGCAGATCATGAGGTCAGAAGATGGAGACCATCCTGGCTAACACAGTGAAACTCCATCTCTACTAAAAAATACCAAAAATTAGCCGGGCATGGTGATGAGCACCTGTGATCCCAGCTACTCAGAAGGCTGAGACAGGAGAATGGCATGAACTTGGGAGGCAGAGCTGGCAGTAAGCAGAGATCGTGCCACTGCACTCCAGCCTGGGTGACA
>NW_016859529.1:0-591 GCF_001698545.2 Rhinopithecus bieti | reverse complement strand
TCTGAGAAAGTTTTTTGTGATGTGTGAATTCACCTAACAGATTTACACCGATCTTTTCATGGAGCAGTTTGATATAACTGTTTTCGTGGAATATGCAAAGGGATATTTGGGAGCGCATTAAGACCTATGGTGAAAAAGGAAATATCCTCAGATAAAAAAAGAAAGAACTTTCTGAGAAACTACTCTGTGATGAGTGAATTCATCTCATAGTGTTACACTGTTCTTTTCATTGAGAAGTTTGCTAACACTGTTTCCTTGTAATCTGCAATGGGATATTTCAGAGCACATTGAAGCTTATGGTGATAAAGAAGATATCCTCAGACAAAAAATAAAAAAGAAGCTTTCTGAGAAGCTGCTTTGTAATTTGTGAATTCTTCTCACAGAGTTATACGATCCTTTTCATGGAGCAGTTTGGTAGCACAGTTTTAGGGAAATCTCAGAGGGGATACTTTGGATCGGATTGAGTCTGATGGTGACAAAGGAAATATATTCATATAAAAACTAGAAAGATGCTGAGAAACTACTTTGAGATATATTAATTCATCTCACTGCGTTACACAATTATTTCCAGGAATCAGTTTGATAACACTG
>NW_016859528.1:0-590 GCF_001698545.2 Rhinopithecus bieti | reverse complement strand
TGGGGAATCTGAGAAGGATATTTTGATCACATTGTAGTCAATGTTGACTAAAGAAATATCCTAAGATAACAGCTGGAAAGAAGCTTTCTGAGAAACTTGTTTCTGATATGTGAATTCACCTCATGGAGAAAGAAGTTTCTTTTCATGAATCAGTTTTCCAGAACTGTTTTTTGGCAATTCGAGAAGGGATATTTTGAATCGCATTGAAGCGTATGGTGACAAAGGAATTATCCTCAGATAATAACTAGAAAGAAGCTCTCTGAGAAATTTCTTTGTTATTTGTGAATTCATCTAACAGAGTTACACCTTTCTTTTCATGGAGCAGTTTTATAACACTGTTGTCATGGAATCTGCAAAGGCATATTGGGGATCACATTGAGACATACAGTGATAAGGGAAAAATCTTCATTTAAAAAAGAGAAAGAATTTTTTTGGGAAGCTGCTTTGTGATGTGTGAATTCATCTCACAATGTTACACTGCTGTTTTCATTGAGCAGTTTGATAACAGTTTTCGTGGAATCTGCCATGTTCTATTTTGGAGCACATTGAAGTCTTTGGTGACAAAGGAAATATCATCAGATGATAATTAT
>NW_016859527.1:0-202 GCF_001698545.2 Rhinopithecus bieti | reverse complement strand
TTTAACTGTCATCTCAAGCGTGTATCCCCACAAAATATTACTGACCAAAGTTACTGTTAAAAGTAACTACTCTTGGGAGACCAAGGGAGGTGGATCACCGGAGGTCAGGAGTTCAAGACAAGACTGGCCAAAATGGTGAAACCCTGTCTCTTATAAAAATACAAAAAATTAGTTGGGTATGTTGGCAGGCACCCGTAATCCC
>NW_016859526.1:0-245 GCF_001698545.2 Rhinopithecus bieti | reverse complement strand
ATATTTCCCTTTCACCAAAATATTGAATGTGCTCTGAAATATCCCATTGCAGATTCCAAGGAAATGGTGTTAGCAAACTGCTCCACAAAGAGAACACTGTAACACTGTGAGATGAATTTACACATCACAAAGCAGTTTCCAGAAAACTTCTTTCTGGTTTTTTCTGAGGATACTTCCTTTTCACCAAAGGACTCAATGCGCTCCCAAATATCCCATTGCAGATTCCACGAAAAGAGTGTGAGGAT
>NW_016859525.1:0-347 GCF_001698545.2 Rhinopithecus bieti | reverse complement strand
GCCGCGATCTTGGCTCGCTGCAACCTCCGCCTCCTGGGTTCAAGAAATCCTCCTGCCTCAGCCTCCCGAGTGGCTAAAACTACAGGCATGTGCCACCGTGCCCAGCTGATTTTTGTACTTTTAGTAGAGACAGGGTTTCACCATGTTGGCCAGGATGGTCTCGATCTCTTGACCTCATGATCCGCCTGCCTCAGCCTCTCAAAGTGCTGAGATTACAGGCATGAGCCACCGCGCCCGGCCGAACCTCTGTGTGTGTGTGTGTGTGTGTGTGTGTTTTTTTTTTCTATTTTTTTTCTTTTTATTTTTTTTTCTGAGGCGGAGTCTCGCTCTGTCGCCCAGGCTGGAGT
>NW_016859524.1:0-571 GCF_001698545.2 Rhinopithecus bieti | reverse complement strand
AATACTGCGCTTTACCGAGGGTCTTAGCAAATGGCACACCAGGAGATTATATCCCATGCCTGGCCTGGAGGGTCCCATGCTGATGGAGCCTCCATAATTGCTAGCACAGCAGTCTGAGATCTAACTGCAAGGTGGCAGCGAGGCTGGGGGAGGGGCGCCTGCCATTGCTGAGGCTTAAGTAGGTAAAAAATGCCACCGGGAAGCTTGAAATAGGTGGAGCCCACCACAGCCCAAGGAGGCCCGCTTGCCTCTGTAGACTCCACCTCTGGGGACAGGGCATAGCTAAACAAAAAGCAGCAGAAACCTCAGCAGATGTAAATGTCCCTGTCTGACAGCTTTGAAGAGAGCAGTGGTACTCCCAGCATGGAGGTTGAGATCTGAGAATGGACAGACTGCCTGCTCAAGTGGGTCCCTGACCCCTGAGTAGCCTAACTGCGAGACACCCCCTACTAGGTGCAGACTGACACCTCACACCTCACTTGGCTGGGTACACCTCTGAGACGAAGCTTCCAGAATGAGAATCAGATAGCAACACTCGCTGTTCAGCAATATTCTATCTTCTGCAGCCTCC
>NW_016859523.1:0-1328 GCF_001698545.2 Rhinopithecus bieti | reverse complement strand
AGGTCAGGAGATCAAGACCAGCCTGACCAATGTGGTGAAACCCTCTCTCTACTAAAATATAGAAATTAGCTGGGCGTGGTGGCATGTTCCTGTAATCCCAGCTACTTGGGAGACTGAGGTAGGAGAATAGCTTGAACCCGGGAGGCATAGGTTGCAGTGGGCGGAGATTGCGCCACTGCCCTCCAGCCTGGGCAAAAAAGGGACCCCCCACCTAAAAAAAAAAAAAAAAAAGAAGGCAGAGGGAGCGAGAGCTTTGATTGTGTTTTTTGTAGGAGGTTGAGAGCTTTGATTGTGGCTTTTGTAGGAGGGAGGGCGGAGGGAAGCATCTGAGTGTAATCTGGTTTAGGACTGACCAGTTTGAGTAATTTCAGCCTGCTCTGGGCCACAGAGGTTGTCCCTAGTTGTCTGGTACCTGGCCCCAGGATGAGGAGTGTGAGAGCTCCATAAAGAAGGTAGCTGGGGTGTGGGCTCTCCATTGCTTGGTTTGCTTATGAAGGGCGAGTCATTGACTATCTAGGAATTAGCTAGCCCTGGGAGGGACAGTCTCTCCTTCAGAGTCAGCAAGGCCCCAAGATGTCATAGTATCAAAATACAGAATAAAGGGCCGGGCACAGTGGCTCACACCTATAATCCCATCACTTTGGGAGGCTGAGGTGGGCGGATCACCTGAGGTCAGGAGTTCGAGACCAGCCTGGCCAACATGGAGAAACCCCGTCTCTACTGAAAATACAAACATTAGCTGGGCGTGGTGGCACACGCCTTTAGTCCCAGCTACTTGGGAGGCTGAGGCAGGAGAATCGCTTGAACCTGGGAGGCAGAAGTTGCAGTGAGCCAAGGTGGTGCCACTGCACTCCAATGTGCAACAGAGCGAGACTCCATCTCAAAAAAAAAAAAACACACACACACACATAGAATAAAAGACATGATAAATACATGCTAACTGGTTAGTGACTCCTTGCTGACTTCCTTTGAGTGGCCTGAAAACCATTACTTTTTGTCCATACGTGGGGACTATTCAATAAACTGAACCTATGGGAAAACAAAACTTACTCAAGCTCTTACTTACAGCTACATGGAAAAAAAATCTTACAAATCTTGGAAGAACTCTATGCCTGGCTCCCAATCGGTACAATTGTTGACAATGAAATCCTGGTCATCCATGGTGGGATATCAGAGACCACAGACTTGAATTTACTCCACCGTGTAGAGAGGAACAAAGTAAGAAGTAATGTTGGCATGAATCTTCTCTCAGGGATTTAGAAGGGAATACGTACCTCTTCATTTATTATTTTGAATTGATTTGTGTTTTAGTGGTTGTAACTCTAAAA
>NW_016859522.1:0-338 GCF_001698545.2 Rhinopithecus bieti | reverse complement strand
ATGATGATGATTCCAAGGCCTAAGAATGATAAGTGGGCTTTGGGGACTTAGGGGGAAAGGTGGGAGGGATAAAACCCTACACATTGGGTACACTGTACTTTGCTTGGGCTATGGGTGGACCAAAATCTCAGAAACCGTCAATAAAGAACTTTAGCATTTTACCAAAACCACCTGTTCCCCAAAACTATTGAAATAAAATGATAACAACAGATATCTTATTCCTTTGGTAGACCACATGGCCTAGCTCAATAATTTGCTAAATACTTGTAAAATATAAGAATAGGCTGGGCGCGGTGGCTCAAGCCTGTAATCCCAGCACTTTGGGAGGCCGAGACGGG
>NW_016859521.1:0-1138 GCF_001698545.2 Rhinopithecus bieti | reverse complement strand
AAAAAAAAAAAAAAAAAAAAAAAAAAAGATGAAGATTGTGTCACTGATGGAGAAAGTACTTAGTTCACAGGCAACTGGAACTGTGTAGCCTGGGGTGCATCAAAGAAGGAAACATTTTCATCAAAAGAATCAGGTTTGGCTGACCTGATTATTTCTTTTTCTAATGATGAGAGCTTAGAACATATTGATTGAGGTGATCAGCATTTAGGCCTTTCATAGTTAATGAGGAACTGTCCACTTTATCTTAGAAACAATTGCTATCCAGCACCTTTACTGAGGTGTGCAGTGCCTGTGAGAGAAAGACACTTAACATCACAGAGCTGGGTGCAGAATTGGGTGCAGACAGGAAGAGGAAGAAGGCTTCTCTTTTAGGACATCAAATTGACTCTGTCTCCAAAGGTTTAAATCCTGGCTCTGCCCTTCCCAGCCGTATACCCTTTGACCACTTGTTTAGCATCCTGGAACCTCAGTTTCCTCTTCTTTAAAATGGGGCTGATGGAGCAGTTATCTCAGGGAATGGTTTTTGGTTTATGAGGATTAAAAGTGATGAGGTACAGCTGGGTGCAGTGGTGCATTCCTGTTGTCCCAGCTACTTGGGAGGCTGAGGCAAGGGATCACTTGAGCCTAGGAGTTCAAGGCTAGCCTGAGCAACATAGCAAAACCCCCATCACTAAAAAAAAGTGATGACATGTGTAAAAATCTGAGAATGGTGCCAAACATGGCACTCAAGAAATGTTACCCGTTGCTATTCGAACTGTCAAGTGACATACTTTTTATAGCCTATGAAATGGGAATGGACATCGTAAGTTATTCTACTGTAACAAGGGACTTACTAAAGAAAATGCTATGGGCTGGGCACAGTGGCTCACACCTACAAGCCCAGCATTCTGGGAGGCCGAGGCAGGCGGATCACTTGAGGTCAGGAGTTTGTGACCAGCCTGACCAACATGGTGAAACCCTGTCTCTACCAAAAATACAAAAAAAAAAAAAAAATAGCCGGGCATGGTGGTGGGCACTTGTAATCCCAGCTACTTGGGAGGCTGAGACAGGAAAATTGCTTGAACCTGGGAGCTGGAGGTTGCAGTGAGCCAAGATCCCCCCCTTGTCCCCTGTTGGGGAGGCAGAGGGGACCCCATCC
>NW_016859520.1:0-744 GCF_001698545.2 Rhinopithecus bieti | reverse complement strand
TCTTAATTGCTAAAGTTTTGTTTTAAGTCTTTAACTTCTATGATCCTCTAGTAAAATGAATGTATGGTTTTAGGAAATTACAAAACCAGTTGGAGCAGTCCATCCTTGCTCTTCAGTGGTCCACAGAATGTTGGACCAACTATGGCATGAAAGCTCTACATCGGGAGGCAAGACTCTTCGTTGGCACTGGGTCTTTATCAAAATCTCCCCAGGTTAAATGGTCCTAGTTTACTAATGCCCAGTCTGAGGAGAGTCAGGAGGGACAGAAGTACTTTTCTGAAGTAGAAAACTGTCTTTGACTTGGCAAGTCTCCACAGGGTATAACAAGGCAAGCATTAAATGCAATAGTTTGAGGTGAAATTGACTTGGTTATGGTAATAACTAGATGGTCAACAATAGAACTAGGAAAGAAGAAAGAGTAATAGAATAGATGAAAAGAGTGAAATTTTTCTTAGCTTTAGTTTGGTAGGGGTTTCCCCTGGGACTATGGCCCACGAGTCTGGAGTGGGTGGTGCATTTATGACTTGGGTGTAATAAGTCCATCCTTTTTTGCTGTACGAACAGCAGTCTTGGGGGTTAGCAGCACAAGGTAGGGTCCTTCCAAGGCTGGCTTGAGTTTTTCTTCTTTCCACCCTTTGATGAGTAAGTGATCTTCAGGCTGGTGCTGCTTTACTGGAATTTCTAGGCGTGGTTCATGTGCTAAAAGACTTTTAGTTTTTGAGAGAAAGGAAAGTGGGAGATAAA
>NW_016859519.1:0-2133 GCF_001698545.2 Rhinopithecus bieti | reverse complement strand
TAGTAGAGACGGGGTTTCACCGTGTTAGCCAGGATGGTCTCGATCTCCTGACCCCGTGATCCGCCCATCTCGGCCTCCCAAAGTGCTGGGATTACAGGCTTGAGCCACCGCGCCCGGCCATGTTTCCCATTCTTTAACCTGCTCCATCCCTCTAATTCCTGCTGCTCCATGGCAGGGGCCTTGCTCATCCCACATTGGCACAGACTCTGTGCTGGAGTCAGATCCTCCAAAGCCACAAGTTTCCTTGAGGCCACAGGGCAGCCTCATTCTTGGTCTGCCCCTTCCTCACAATGAAAGACTGTGTAGCCTGGGGGGCAGTGCCCAGGTGTGAAACTGATGCTTGGGAAAACAAATCCTTCTCAAAGTCACTTAAGGAATCCCCCAGCCCCACCGCACAGACCCCTGGATATATACTGCCCCTATAATTGGGGGCTCTGGGCAGAAAAGCCTAGGAGTGGAGGTGACCGCTCCCAGCCTATGCATCCTTTTGCTCTGCTCTGCTGCCCCGTAGAGCCCTGGAAGTGACCAGAGCCCTTAGGCCATTGCTGCTGTGTGCCCAGAAAGTCCCAAGCAGACCTGGGCAGAAGGTAGACCTAGGTAGGGCTGGGAGAGCAGTGAGCAGGCAGGGCTGAGAGAGCAGTGACCAGGCAGGGTGCACAGCTGCACTTTGCCCAGTTCCTGGCTCTGGCTCTGGTCTGGTGCCAGTGCTGGGGTGGGTGTGTCGGCTGCCCACGCAGCTGCAGGGTCCAGTTCCAGAACTATCTCCACCAGCTGGGATGGGGGGGCTTCTTCTTCATCCTGCTGCCTCTTGTCCTTTCTCCTCCCGCCAAGTTGGGGGCTGAAGCAGAGACGCTCCTTTTATTCCCTGAGCCGAGCCCCAGCCGCAGGACTTTCAGTCTGCCACGCCAGTCACAAACATCCGGCTTCCGGCCTGGGTGTGAGTACTGGGCTGGCCCCTCATGATGGGAACAGCAGCCGCCACCAAGAGCTTCAACTTGTCCAGTGCCCCAAAGTCCCAAGCAGTCGGCAGGGTCCGTGGACCGACCGAGGGGCTACCACGGCCGCCAGAGGCCAGGGCCGCAGGGAGGCGAGGGCGGCGAGGGCACGGGCGCGGATGCGGGCTGCGGGGCAGACGCGGGCGCTTGGGCGGGGGCAGATGGGCCACCGGAATCCCCAGCGCGCCCGCCGTCGAGGGTGGCGCTGGCCGCTCTCCGCCACAGGTGCTCCAGCAGGCGCGCGCTCACTGCGGGCTCCAGGACTCGGCAGGCGGGCAGCACGCGGGCCAGGCGCGCCACACAGGCACTGTAGCCCTCGCGGTAACTGTCGCAAGGCACTGCGGGCAGAGAGCAGCGTGAGGTGCGGGGTGGGGTGCGGGGTGCGGGGTGCAGGGCGCGCGGCAGGGGAGGGCGGGCTCACTCACCGGGCGCTGCCGTGGGCCATGACGACGCAGGCAGCTCCTGCAGGAAGCGCACGGTCATTTCCAGGACGTCTGCCTTCTCCAGCTTCGAGCAGTTGGAGTTCTGCGCCCGGCCACAAGGAAGAGGGACAGAGAACCACCAAGACAGACGTCTGACCGGCTACCATGCGCACCCGCGCTCTAGTCGGGAGTTGGGTGTGGGGAGCGCCGTGGCCTGCGTGGGGTCAGCTCCGACGCGCCCACCCCACCGAGCCTCCGCCTTGGGCGCCTCGCGGAACCTCCTGGCGGGTTCCTCCCGCAGGAGCAACCCGTCCCCCTTCCCCCGCTCCGCGCCCCAGGACCCTCCGCCCTCCGCCCGGGCGCGCTCACCTCCCGGCCCAGCAGCGGCAGGATGAGCCCCTTAAGCTGGCTGAGGCTCTGGTTGATGCGCGCGCGCCGGCGCTTCTCCAGCAGCGGCTTCAGGCTCTGCAGACCGGCGGCGCGGTGGTTAGACGGGTCCCCGGAGTCCCCCGCCCCGCCCCCAGTCCCCGGTTCCCACCTTGCGCAGCTCCGCCGCGTCCCCTGCCCGGCGAGGCAGCCCCATGCTCCGCGGGAAAGCGGTGGCAGCTGCGAGCCCCACGCAAAAGCAAACCGAGGTCCGGAATGAGGACCCGCGCGCGGCCCGGGCTGGTGCCAGACGAGTGCGCGCCGCGCCCGCGGCCGAGCTTTAAGGGAGC
>NW_016859518.1:0-338 GCF_001698545.2 Rhinopithecus bieti | reverse complement strand
TCTGTGCCCAGGACACCTCTCTGTCCCCTCCCCTCTCTGTCCAGCCTCCTTGTCCCTCCTTCTCTTTTTCCTTTTGTCTGTGTGTCAGGTCTCTGGGAATTGTGGAGGCCTCTACCTTGTTCAGCAGTGATTCTGTCACCAAACCTCGACACACACTATGTGCAGAAACACAAACACACACACAAAAGAGATGCACACAGACACACACAGTCACACACATACCCTGTAGATTGGGCAAGCACAGTCCTGGGCCTCAGCCTCCTGCTGTCCCCATGGCTCTGGGTCGGTGCACATTCATGCCTTTTGCCCTCTTTCCTCCCCTTCTGGCTCTCCCCTTC
>NW_016859517.1:0-590 GCF_001698545.2 Rhinopithecus bieti | reverse complement strand
GCATTTGACAAAAAAAACTCACATAAACTCTGGGTGTATTCATAACATGTAATGTGATGCATGAGAATAGATGCTTCACACTGAGGAGGATGCTTGCAAAAGACCACCTAGAAGGAACATACTAACATGTTTTCTAAGACTTCCAAAGCTGTATATTAGGAGAGAAAGCAAACATTCCAAATTTCTTCAGCTCTGTTTGTAGATAGCGCTCAGGTAAATATTGCCAGCCCTTTCTGATAATGACATTAAAAACCTGTAAATGTCTTTATTGGTCAGGTTCAAAAGAAAAAAAAGGTGGGTGGCCAGGCACTACAGGTTCATTCATTTGTTCTATGCATTGAAGTATGTGATTCGTTCTTTTATCTCAAAAATGCTCTGGGTCTTCAAAGAGTTTACCATCTACTGGGGAGGGCAGGCTTGTAAAATGGTGATTAAATTCAACTTCTAGGAACTCGGGGAGGATACTTCATCTCTGCGTAGAGTATCAAAAGGTTAATGAACAGGGAACTACCGTATGGTGAAAGAGTTTTGGGTAAGTGACCCCAAAAGCTCCTTCTCCTTGGAAGATGTTATCATTCTGTGATTAAAGT
>NW_016859516.1:0-591 GCF_001698545.2 Rhinopithecus bieti | reverse complement strand
TTTGCTCTGTCACATAGGCAGGAGTACAGTGGTGAGATCATAGCTCACTGTAGCCTCCAACTCTCAGACTCAAGTGATCCTCCTGCCTTAGCTTTTCAAGTAGCTAGGACTGCAAGCTCAAACCACCAGGCCTGGGTTTTGGGTTTTTTTTTTTTTTGAGACAGGGACTCTTTGTGGAGTACAATGGTACAATCATGGTTCAGTGCAGCCTCGACTTCCTGGGCTCAAGTGATCCTCCCTCAGCCTCCTGAGTAGCTGGAACCATAAGCACATGCCATCACGCCCAGCTAATTTTTGTATTTATTGTAGAGATGAGGTTTTGCTGTGTTACCCAGGCTGGTCTTGAACTCCTGGCTTCAAATGATCCTCCTACTTCGGCCTCCCAAAGTTCTGGGATTACAGGCATAGGCCACTGTGCCTGACCTAAAGGTTTTAACCTTTAACTTTTTGAGTTATTGATCCAGCTGGAGTTGATTTTTTGTGTATAGTGGGAGGTAAATATTTCTTTTTCTTTTTCATATGGATAACCAAATTTCTAGCTCCATTTATTGAATAGTCTAGGGCCACTTTTTAAAATTTTCTGGAGCCAAT
>NW_016859515.1:0-588 GCF_001698545.2 Rhinopithecus bieti | reverse complement strand
CTACATTGTAGGCATAAGGGTATGCTTACTAACAAACTATAATTTTATTTTTCATCTACTATATATTATATATACATATATATATATTTTTTTTTTTTTTGAGGTGGAGTCTTGCTCCATCACCCCAGCTAGAGTGCAGTGATGCGATCTTGGCTTACTGCAGCCTGCATCTCCTGGGTTCAAGTGATTGTCCTGCCTCAGCCTCCCATGTAGCTGGAACTACAGACACGTGCCACCATGCCTGGCTAATTGTTTTTGTATTTTTAGTAGAGATGGGGTTTTACCATGTTGACCAGGCTGGTTTCGAACTCCTGACCTCAGATGATCTGCCTGCCTCAGCCTCCCAAAGTGCTAGGATTACAGATGTGAGCCACCGTGCCCAGTTATATTTGTTTTATCAAATACTTTTTCCTCTATCATTGACATCAGGAAGGAGACCGCTTAAGTGATGAAGATCTCTACAAATTCCTTGCTGATATGAGAAGGCCATCTTCTGTCTTACGGCGACTAAGACCTATTACAGGTATTTTAAAATGTTGAGTAGGAATGATTCCAACTATTCTTATCACTAGTATGTTGTATTGCTTA
>NW_016859514.1:0-590 GCF_001698545.2 Rhinopithecus bieti | reverse complement strand
TTGACCCCAATAACATCATGCTCTTTATTCTTGATTAAGTTCATTTGAAATCTGTTCTGAAATTTATATAGCTATTCTAGCTTTCTTTAATTACTGTTAGCATGGTATGTTTTTCATCATCCTAATTTTAATCTGTCTGAGTATTTGCATTTAAAATGAATTTTTATAAAAACAACAGTTATATTTTCTTCTGTACTCTGATAATCCTTTTGTTTGGATGCTTACACAACTATATATAAAGTGATTATTAATCCTAAGAGAAAGAACAAAGGTGGAGGCATCACGCTACCTTACTTCAAACTATACTACATGGCTACAGTAACCGAAACAGCATGGTACTGGTACCAAAACAGAGATATAGACCAATGGAATAGAGCAGAGCCCTCAGAAATAATACCACACATCTACAGTCATCTGATCTTTGACAAACCTGAGAAAAACAAGAAATGGGGCATGGATTTCCTATTCAATAAATGGTGCTGGGAAAATTGGCTGGCCATAAGTAGAAAGCTGTAACTGGATCCTTTCCTTACTCTTATATGAAGATTAATTCAAGATGGATTAGAGACTTAAATGTTAGACCTAATACC
>NW_016859513.1:0-590 GCF_001698545.2 Rhinopithecus bieti | reverse complement strand
TTTTACATTTTACTACAGTTTGAGTTTTATTTAATAAATATGTAAATAAATATTTAATAAATTTGTAATGAGAATCTTTTCCTTTTGAAAAATCAAGTTACCATTCTATTTCATGTGCAGAATGTGAACATTTTGCCCGAGTCTGTCACCTTTGTTATTCCTCGCATGAAAGCAGTGCTAGGAATTTTCTGTCCATATATTTGTTTTGCTGGCAGAGGCAAAAACAGTGTATTTTCAGAGCACAGTGGAAAAGGACTATGGCTTAACTTCCATTTTATGTAGTGAGAGTCATGGACATACTTCATTTATAGGTTAAAATAATGTGGTGCCTGGCCGGTGGACCTGGAGTTCACTGGATTTTAGGCAGCTACCTGCATTTTCTTTTATTACCCCTACTACCTAATTTCCATTAAGCCCACTTTGATTTCCTTTCAGTTTCCTAATTGGGGTCTGGAGTTGCTTTTTTTTTTTTTAATAGCCATGTTTCTAGAAATCCAGTTTTCTTTTTCCTTAGAAATAATAATTGTTTAGTTATTAAGCTAGAAAAGGCCCAAGGGTTTCTTTGAGAGCCCAGTTGCCTATCTCCCCCA
>NW_016859512.1:0-588 GCF_001698545.2 Rhinopithecus bieti | reverse complement strand
CTTGGCTCACTGCAGCGTCCACCTCCTGGGTTCAAGCAATTCTTCTGTCTCAGCCTCCCAAGTAGCTGGGATTACAGGTGTGTGCCACCACTCTCAGCTAATTTTTGTATTTTAGTAGAGATGGAGTTTCACCATGTTGACCAGGGTGGTCTTGAACTCCAGACCTCAGGTGATCCCCCTGCCTTGGCCTCCCAAAATGCTGGGATTCCAGGCGTGAGCCACCGTGCCTGGCTGAAAATTTTATACTAGAACAATACTGCCGAATTCCCTCTGAGAAATTATGCAAATCCATCTGCTCGCGAAGAGTTTTGGGGAGTGGCCATTACTCCACATGTTTACATCCTCACCAATGCTGGAAATTATGCAGTTTGAGTATTCCTTATCTGAAATGATTGACACCACAAGTGTTTTGAATTTTTTTTTTTTTGGATTTTGGAATATTTGCATTTTATATAATTACCAGTTGGGCATCCCAAATCCAAATTCCTAAAATCCAAAATGCTCAAAATGAGCAATTCCTCTGAGTGTCATGTAGGTGCTCAAAAGTTTTAGGTTTTCGAACATTTTGGATTTCACACTTTTTTTTTT
>NW_016859511.1:0-1131 GCF_001698545.2 Rhinopithecus bieti | reverse complement strand
CGCCTTGGCCTTCCAAAGTGCTGGGATTACAGGCATGAGCTACCGCGCCCCGCGGTCTCATAATCATTTTAAAGCCACCAGAAGAAAATTACATAGGGAGGAACATAAGGATAGCAGCAAACTTCTCATCAGGATGTTTTGTTTTGTTTTTTTAATTGAGACAGGATCTTGCTCTGTCACCCAGACTTGCCGAGCTCACTGAAGCCTTGGACTCCTGGGCTTAAGCAGTTCTCCCACCTCAGCCTCCAGAGTAGCTGGAACTGCAAGTTCAAGCTACCGCTAATTTTTAAGATTTTTTTTGTAGAGATGGGATCTTGCTGTGTTTCCTAGGCTGGTCTTAAAGTCCTGGCCTCAAGAGGACCCCCAGCCTCAGCCTCTCAAAGTGTGGTTACAGGCATGAACCATTGTGCCCAGCTAGAAATCATCTTTATTTTTATTTATTTATTTCTGAGACACAGTCCCGCTCTGTCACCCAGACTGGAGTGCAGTGATGCCATCTTGGCTCACTGCAACCTCTACCTCCCAGATTCAAGCATGATTCTCATGCCTCAGCCTCCTAAGTAGCTGGGATTACTGGTGAGCACCACCAGACCCGGCTAATTTTTGTATTTTTAGTAGAGGCGGGGTTTCATCATGTTGGCCAGGCTGGTCTGGAACTCATGACCAAAATGATCCACTTGCCTTGGCCTCCCAAAGTGCTAGGATTACAGGCGTCAGCCACCACGCCCGGTCTAGAAATCATCTTTAAAGTACTGAAGAAAGAAAGCTGCAAACCAATATATGGTACGTAATAAATAAATACAATTTTGCCGGGCGCGGTGGCTCAAGCCTGTAATCCCAGCACTTTGGGAGGCCGAGACGGGCGGATCACGAGGTCAGGAGATCGAGACCATCCTGGCTAACACGGTGAAACCCCGTCTCTACTAAAAAATACAAAAAACTAGCCGGGCGAGATGGCGGGCGCCTGTAGTCCCAGCTACTCGGGAGGCTGAGGCGGGAGAATGGCGTAAACCCAGGAGGCAGAGCTTGCAGTGAGCTGAGATCCGGCCACTGTACTCCAGCCTGGGCGACAGAGCGAGACTCCGTCTCAAAAAATAAATAAATAAATAAATAAATAAATAAATACAATTT
>NW_016859510.1:0-1021 GCF_001698545.2 Rhinopithecus bieti | reverse complement strand
CCGGAAAGATGTCAGCCCCAAGATAACCTCCCTTCTGCCCAGAGACGTTCCAAACCCGCCAAAACTTCTGCCCCACACAGAAACATTCCAAGCTTGTAATAAGCACCCTCACCCTAAAACCAATATATACTCTTAGTCTGGAAGAGAAAGGGCTCCTGACTGAAATTGGCCAGAAGCCCCTCTTAGGTTTTATCTAAAGTAAGCCTGTCTTTAATTGTCTAGCCATAGTTCATGTTTTTTTTTTACTCTTTCTTTAACTCTTACACTCTTTAGGCACCTGGACCAAGGGGCTCAGCGGAGTGGTCACTTTCGATATCTCTGTGGCCATCATCCAAGGTCCTGGGGCAATCACTTAGGCTTCAAGCCTTGAACCTCAGTCTTCTCCAGCCAGGCTCTGGGGTAAGACACCTCCCTCCTCAAATCGCAACAAGTAGTCCTGCTGAGAAACAAAAAAGAGAACCATAATCACTAAATAGACTGTCCTAAAGCAATCTAACTCACAAGAGCCCAGGTCAGACCACCAGGTGGTCCTCACATATGCAAACCAACAGATGCTTCCTGTCACTCTTAAAGGAAAAATCACTTATTCCTGAAAACACCTCTCTCTGTGGTAAGAGAAGTTAAGAAGTATTACAAGTGTCCAGGTGCAGTGGCTCACGCCTGTAATCCCAGCACTTTGTGGGGGCTGAGATGGGTAGATCATGAGGTCAGGAGTTGAATACCAGCCTGGCCAACATGGCCAAACCCTGTCTCTACTAAAAATACAAAAATTAGCTGGGTGTGGTGGCATGCGCCTATAGTCCCAGCTACTCAGGAGGCTAAGGAAAGAGAATCACTTGAACCTGGGAGGTGGAGGTTCCAGTGAGCCAAGACCACGCCACTGCACTCCAGCCTGGGCAACAGAGCAAGACTGTCTCAAAAAAAAAAAAAAAAAAAAGTATCACAAGCACAAAAAATACAGCATTGTTCCTTCCAAAACACCAGAGAATGAGTATCAGAAATGCAAAGTCCCCAGAAAAAA
>NW_016859508.1:0-232 GCF_001698545.2 Rhinopithecus bieti | reverse complement strand
CTGGTGCCACCTTGTTAAGCCAGGTTGGGGATGAAGTTCAGGTTCTCTACTTTGTCTATGTTGATATTTGAGGTAAACTCCCTTTTAGTTACTTTTTTTTTTTTTTTTGAGACAGAGTCTCGCTCTGTCAGCCAGGCTGGAGTGTAGTGACCTGATCTCCACTCACTGCAAGCTCCGCCTCCTGGGTTCACGCCATTCTCCTGCCTCAGCCTCCCGAGCAGCTGGGACTACA
>NW_016859507.1:0-2559 GCF_001698545.2 Rhinopithecus bieti | reverse complement strand
AAATTAATATTCATATCCTTTACAGCCTTTCTTATTTTTCCCAATTGACTTGTAATTTTCTGAGTACTTTGTATTAGAGTTCAGTTGGTTATATAACACACAGCATCTGTTTTTACTGACCTCAGTTTTGCTTTTTAGTGGATTATAGAATATATAATTTAACACCTCCACAGAAAGCATGGAGACAGAGTTAATGGCTTCGTTCTGACTGCTTAGCATTAACCACGTTTTGGTTCAGGATAATGGCCAGAGGACAAACAGTGCTCAGTTGCTATTCCTACCTTTATACTTCAGAGGTAGCATATTTGGGGGAGTTAAGAGCAGAAACTCATTACTGGAACTATAAATTAGAAGTCAGTTTCCACCATTTACTGGCTGTGTGACTTTGAGCAAGTTACCTAAATTCTATGCCTGTTTCCTCATCTGTAAATGGAAATAGTAATCTTAATTTATAAGGGATTTGTGAAGATCAGATAACTTACTGTATATAAAGCCTGCAATAATCAGCACTATATGCATGTTACCAGTTTCTAAAAGTTTAGGTTTAGGCCAGGAGCAGTGGCTCATGCCTGTAATCTCAGCACTCTGGGAGGCCAAGGCAGGCAGATCACTGGAGGTCAAGAGTTCGAGACCAGTCTGGGCAACATGGTAAAACCCTGTCTCTACTAAATATACAAAAGCTAGCTGGGTGTGGTGGTGTGTGTCTGTAATCCCAGCTACTCAGGAGGCTGAGGCACAAGAATCGCCTTAACCTAGGAGGCAGAGCTTGCAGTGAGCCGAGATCGTATCATTGCACTCCAGCCGGGGTGATGGAGTGAGACTGTGTCTCAAAAAAAAAAAAAAAAACTACAAAAAAAATTTCCATCTGTCTTCTAAGAGAATGAAAAAAGAAAAAGTCACTAAAAGAAAAAAAAATACTATACCCTCAGAAGTTAAGAATTTGAAAGGGCCACTCAGTTTTAGATCTACTAAATTAAACTTGCATCTGGATATGATCCAAAGGACTGGCTAGGAGACTTACAATTAAAATTGCTGCTGAAACTTTAGGAACAAAACCACACAAATAGTTGCCAACATTGCTTTGGAGCCACATTCCATATGCTCCAGAGCAGTGCTACAGACAAGTGTGCACTATGCTGATCTGTATTGAGATAATAATGAGAGTAAATGCTTAGAAACTGGTCGGGCATGGTGGCTCACACCTGTAATCCCAGCACTCTGGTAGGCCAAAACGGGTAGATTACTTGAGCTCAGGAGTTCAAGACCAGCCTGGCCAACATGGTGAAACCTCATCTCTACTAAAAATACCAAAATTAGCTGGGTATGTTGATGGCGCCTGTAATCCCAGCTACTTGGGAGGCTGAGACAGGAGAATCACTTGAACTCAGAAAGCAGAGTGAGCTGAGATTGCGCCACCGCACTGCGGTGTGGGCGACAGAGTGAGGCTTTTTCTCCAAAAAAAAAAAAAAAAAGGCTGGGTGTGGTGGCTCATGCCTGTAATCCTAGCACTTTGGGAGGGCAGGGCAGGTGGATTGCCTGAACTCAGGAGTTTGAGACCAGCCTGGGCAACACGGTGAAACCCTATCTCTACTGAAAAACAAAAAATTAGCTGGGCATGGTGGCGTGTGCCTGTAGTCCCAGTTACTTGGGAGGCTGAGGCAGAATTGCTTGAACCTGCGAGGCAGAGGTTGCAGTGAGCCAAGATTGCACCACTGTACTCCAGCCTAGGTGACAGAGCAAGACTCCATCTCCAAAAAAAGAAAAGAAACTTTTACACCAATTTGGCATTGCCATGACATTTGTACTTTATACTAAAATATTGTTCTTCAATGGAATGGAAATAAAGCCTGGCACCTCATCATAGAAAAATTTAAGAAGACTGCCTAAGAACACATCTGTGGCCCTGTACCTATCAGTACTACACAGTGCCTGCTCACTTATTCTTGGTGGCAATCTTCTGGGTGTAGGGGAGCAGGCAGTGACAATGGAGATAGGCCAATGTTGCCTGCTTTGTTGTGCCCAGCTTTGTCCGCTCATACAATAATCAAATAAGAGGAGCAGTTATGATTAAGGAGTAGGTACTAATCCATAAATGCTGATGGGGCAGGAGCAAGGGTGGGTAGCAAAAGATTCAGGGAGAGCTTACTACTACTTTTAAAGTCCAGAAAGACTGAACCTCAAGAGTTTAACAGCAATACTGAAAGTATTACAAGTTCCTTTTCATTAAAGGTTTTTGGAACCATCACATCCCAAAAGTATCAAAGAGGCAGCCTCCTCCAAGGAATGTAGATCAGTGTGACAACAATCATCAGTTATAAAAAGCCACCTTCACAGCGGGTGTAGTGGCTCACACCTGTAATGCCAGCACTTTGGGAGGCTGAGGCAGGTGTATCACAAGGTCAGGAGTTCAAGACCCGCCTGGCCAACATAGTGAAACCTCGTCTCTACTAAAAATACAAAAATTAGCCAGGCATGGTGTCACGCATCTGTGATCCCAGCTACTCGGGAGGCTGAGGCAGGAGAATCACTTGAACCCGGGAGACAGAGGTAGCAATGAGC
>NW_016859505.1:0-219 GCF_001698545.2 Rhinopithecus bieti | reverse complement strand
TGAGGTTTTCTTCTAGGGTTTTATGGTTTTAGGTCTTACATTTAAGTATTTAATCCATCTTGAGTTAACTTTTACATAAGGTGTAAGAAGGGGTCAAGTTTCAGTTTTCTGAATATGGCTAGCCAGTTTTCCCAACACCATTTATTAAATGGGGAATCCTTTCCGCATTGCTTGTTAGTATCAGGTTTGTCAAAAATAAGATGGTTGTAGATGTATGGT
>NW_016859504.1:0-1350 GCF_001698545.2 Rhinopithecus bieti | reverse complement strand
TACCAAGAGACATTCGGGAGTATAAGGAGGGCTCTGGTGAAAAAAGGAAATATCCTCAGACAAAAACTAGAAAGAAGATTTCTGTGAAACTGCTTTGTGTTAGATATATTTGTACATCTCACATAGTTTAAACTTTTCTTTTATTATGCCGTTTGGAAACTACGTCATCCACGGATCCACGAAGGAACATTCAGGAGCACATTCAGGCCTGGGGTGAAACAGGAGATATCTTCCAATAAAACTCGATAGAAGCTTTCTGAGAAACTGGTTTGTGATGTACGCATTCCACTCAGGGAGTTATACCTCTTTTCTCACAAGGCAGAGTTTGAACACTGTTCCTGTGAAACCGAAAGAGGGATATTTCAGAGCGCATTGACGACTATGGTGAATAGTGAAATATACTGAAATAAAATCGAGGAAGAAGCGTTCCAA
Organism: Rhinopithecus bieti; assembly: GCF_001698545.2. Taxonomy (NCBI): domain Eukaryota; kingdom Metazoa; phylum Chordata; class Mammalia; order Primates; family Cercopithecidae; genus Rhinopithecus; species Rhinopithecus bieti. Next base: position 918 of record NW_016859504.1, on the reverse strand, counting down.
GAATCTGTTCTCTGATATGAGCATTCACTTCATGGAGTTAATGCTTACTCTATGTAGCCCAATTTCGAAACTCTGTCTTTGAAGAATCTGTAAAAGGATATTTAGTGACGCCCGGAGGATTGTGGTGAGCAAGGAAACGTCTTGCAATGAAACTTGCAGAGAAATTTCTGAGCAACTGCTTTGCGATGTGTGTATTCATCTCATACAGTTAAACCATTCTTTTGATTGAACAGGTTGAAATCACTGTTTTTGTGGAATCTGAGGAAGGACATTTGTAAACAATCCTTAGATTATGGAGAAAGAAATATCCTCAGGAAAAATCCAAAAGGAGACTTTCTGTGAAACTGCTCTGTGTCGCCTTAATTCCTCTCACTCAGTTAAGCATCTCTTTTCATTGAACAGTTTTCTAACTCTGTGTATGTTTAGCATGTGATGGGATATTCGGGAGCACTTTGAAGTTTACGGTGGAAAAGGAAATATGTTCAGACCGAAACTGGAGAGAATCTTTCCGAGGAACTGCTTTGTGACGTGTGCATTTCACTCACAGTGTTTTACCTCTCTTCTCATATAACGTCAGGGAAACCATTTTGAAGAAATAGGTACCAAGTGATATTCGGGAGCACATTGATGCTGATGGTGAAAAGGGAAATAGCCTCGACAAAAACTGGAAAGAAGCTTTCTATTAAACTTCTCTGTGATATGTGTAATAATCTCACATAAATAAAGCTTTCTTTACATTACGCAGCTTGGAAACTGTCATGGACGGATCCACGAAGGGACTTTCAGGAGCACATTCAGGACTATGGTGAAAAAGGAAATATCTTCATATTGAAAACTGGAAAGAAGGTTTCTGTGAAAAGAAAAGAGGTGTAACTCCCTGAGTAGAATGCATACATCACAAAGTAGTTTCTCAGAAAG
>NW_016859503.1:0-1005 GCF_001698545.2 Rhinopithecus bieti | reverse complement strand
GCTGGGAGTTGGAGACTGGAGCTGTTCCTATTCGGCCATCTTGCTCCGCCCCTATAGCTCTTTTCTAATACAGCATCAGGGAAACCCTTTTGGAGAAACAGCTACCATGTGTTATTCGGGAGCATGTTGATGCCAATGGTGAAAAGGGAAATAGCCTCAGACAAAAACTGGAAAGAAGCTTTCTAGGAAACTATTCTGTGACTTGTGTAGTCATCTCACATAGATAAAGCTTTCTTTACATTACACAGCTTGGAAACTGTCATGGACCGATACAGGAAGGGACATTCGGGAGCACATTCTGGATTATGGTGATAAAGGAAATATCTTCAGATAAAAACTGGAAAGAAGCTTTCTGTGAATCTGCTTTTTGCTATGTTCATTCATTTCACATAGATGAAGCTTTCTTTATATTTCGCAGCTTGGAAACTCCCTCGTGGATGGATCTGCAAAGGGATATTTGGGGTCACATTCGGGCCTGTGGTGATATAGGAAATATAGTGAGATAAAAACTGGAGAGAAGCTTTCTGAGGAACTGCTTTGTGATGTGTGCATTCCACTAAGGGAGTTATAACTTTCTTCTCATGAGGCATATTTTGAACACTGTTACTGTAAAACCAAAAGGGTGATATTCAGAGCACTTTGAAGACTATGGCAAAAAATGAAATGTCGTCCAAGAAAAAACAGAAAGAAGCACTCGAAGAAACTGCTCTCTGACATGTCCATTCTCTTCACAGAGTTAAATCTTACTCTATATTTCCCAGTTTGAAAGTCGGTGTCAGAGGCTCTGCGAAGGGATAGTAAGTGGCGACCGGAGGCCTCTGTGAGGCAAAAAAAATGTCTTCCATCGAAAATCGGAGAGGAGCTTTCTGCACAACACTTTTGTGATGTTTGTAGTCATCTCATACAGTTAAATCATTCTTTGGATTGAGCAGTTTGAAATCACTGCTTCTGTGGAATCTGAGAAAGGACATTTGGAAATACTCTTTAGAATATCCTGAAAACAAA
>NW_016859502.1:0-262 GCF_001698545.2 Rhinopithecus bieti | reverse complement strand
TTCTTGGCATTTATGGGTTTTCAGAATGAAGTACACATATAAAACGGGCCAAAGATAATTATAGATAAAAAATTAATTTCAAGTCTAACCTGAACATTTACACAGTAATGTTTACTTTTTTATTCTATTTTTACATTTTTGTATTCATGTCACTATCATTTGAAAGATAGCTGATGGAGAACCCATTAATGTATAGTTGTGCAAATGTACAATTAGATATTTAAACAAATAAAACTGACTAAAAAATGGGTTCAACTTAAAA
>NW_016859501.1:0-233 GCF_001698545.2 Rhinopithecus bieti | reverse complement strand
AATGGCCCCACTGCCGCCTCCTCCCCCCACACTGCGGGGGGAATGGCCCCACTGCCTCCTCCTCCCCACACTGCGGGGGGAATGGCCCCACTGCCTCCTCCTCCCCACACTGCGGGGGGAATGGCCCCCACTGCCGCCTCCTCCCCACACACTGTGGGGGGAATGGCCCCACTGCCTCCTCCTCCCCACACTGCGAGGGGAATGGCCCCACTGCCTCCTCCTCCCCACACACT
>NW_016859500.1:0-1006 GCF_001698545.2 Rhinopithecus bieti | reverse complement strand
CCTTCTATGAGTTTCTATGATTGGCACCTTACTTAATTTGATACCTGCTCGCTTAGAAAGCCAAATGAAGACACTATGTTGATGTGATCACCAAGTAGATTCCATAAAACAGATTCACTAGCACTCCAGCCAAACTACCAGACTCGCTACATAAAACATTTTTTCTTTTTAAGAATTGCAGTAGAACATATTTCAAGTATATCTTAGAATACAGAACAAAAAGTGTAGAAGGAAAACCATGTGAAAGGCTTGGGTAGATATGGAAGAAATAAGACACGTGCATGCCTCATACATCATGAGTGCTTTGTAAAGTCAGAAAAGACACTCGGTCACAGAGTAACTTTATGGACAAACCTTAGCTACATTAACTAAAACAACAACAACAACAATAACACTCATATGACTAAAATCAGAAATGCAAGAGGCAACACTACAACCAATGCCACAAAAATAATTAAAGGAGAATACCATTTGTTGGCATATCCTTTGATAACAAATTGGATGACCTAAAAGAAATAAAAGAATTCCTAGAAACACACAACCTACCAAAACTGAATCATGAAGACAGAGAATCCCTGATGATTTTGAGAAGGGGGAAAAAAATGAAGACATAGAAAATCTTAACAGATCTGTAAGTAGTAAGGAGACTCAATCAGTAATAAAAGAAAAACTCCCCACAAAGAAAAGTCCATGACCAGATGGCTTCACTGGAGAACTCTACCAAACATGTAAAACACTATACGAAAAAGAAAATACAGATCAATATCCCTGATGAATACAGATTAAAAATCTACATAAAATCTTAGCAAACAATTCCACAGCAAATTGAAAGGATCATATACATGAACAAGTGAAGTTTACTCCTGGAATGCAAAAATGGTTCAACATATGAAACCACATTTACAGAATAAGGAACCAAAAACAAAAAAACCTCAATTGATGCAGAAAGAAAACGCATTTGAAAAGCTCCAACACCCTTTCATGATTAAAAACATTCAAATTAAGG
>NW_016859499.1:0-1270 GCF_001698545.2 Rhinopithecus bieti | reverse complement strand
AAAAAAAAATAAGAATGCTGAGAATATGCAGCTATTCATTTGCCCTATCTCCAAGTTTTAATAATTTTCCTTAATATAACCAATAATTTAACCATAACAAAAGGGTTTACTAGTTTACTGTCTCAGTGCCATGTTTGTTTTATTGAATTATTTTGTTTTTTTTTTTTTCTAATTTTTAATTTTGAAATAATTATAAATCCACAGGAAGTTGCAAAGATAGTACAGAGAGTTGTCAGGTACTATATATCCAGGGTTCCTCATGGATTATACATTATATAACTATAAATGCAACAGCAAATCCGGTAAACTGATGGTATTATAAAATTTTATTATAGATCTATGTCATTTTATTGCATGAGTACATTCATGAAAGCACCACTACAAAACACAACCAAGATACAGAACTACTGCATCACCATAAATATCTCCATTGTGCAGTGATCTGTGGTATGGTAATATGTGCTTAGCTTTTTGAAAAACTGTCAAGCTATAGTGACTTTGCCATACATATTACATGTTTATTGGCAGTAAAAGGGACATTTTCTTCATATCCTCATCAGCATTTGGTAGTGTCACTATTTTTACCTTTAGTTATTTTACTAGATGTGTAGTGATGTTTCTTCATAGTCTTTTTTTTTTCTTTTTTCTTTTCTTTTTTTTTGGGGGGGGGGGGGTACAGAGTTTTGGTCTTACTGCTCAGGCTAGAGTGTAATGGCACGAACTTGGCTCACCGCAACTTCTGCCTCCCAGGTTCAAGCGATTCTCCTGCTTCAGCCTCCCGAGTAGCTAAGATTACAGGCATGTGCCACCATGCCTAGCTAATTTTTTGTATTTTTTGTAGAGACGGGGTTTCTCCATGTTGGTCAGGCGGGTCTCAAACTCCCGACCACTTCATTGTCTTAATTTACATTTCCCTTATGGGTATTGCTATTGAATATCTTCCCACATGGTCATTTGCCATTAATGTATTCTCTTCAGTAAAATGTCACTTGATGTTTTTCTCCATTTTCTAATTGTATTTCTGTGTGTGTTGTGTTTTAAGTTTGTTATAATTTTTGATCTAAGTTATTTATCAGCTTTATGATTTGCAAATATTTTCTCTCAGTCTATAACTTATCTTTTCCTTCTCTTGTCAGGGCTTTCATAAAGCAAAAGAAAACATATAAAAGTCTTCTAATCTGTGAATATCATGACTTTCCATTTATAAAATATTTTATTTCATCAGCAGTTGAACTTTCCAGTAAAAAAGTGCTCTGCCTGCTTTATTAAA
>NW_016859498.1:0-419 GCF_001698545.2 Rhinopithecus bieti | reverse complement strand
GTGAGCCAGGCCTTATTGTGTCAATTTAATTGATCTTTTCAGTATTTTTTGTTTCATTTTCTATGTTTTATCTTTGTCAATTACATTCCGCTCTTAATGTAGTTAAGATTGCTGTAGTTTTATTTTATTCTTTTTCTGATTTCAGAGATGATTATTTAGATTATTTATTTGAGACCTTTTCATATCTTTTTTTGCTATTTTACTTTTATTCTATTTTGGTTTTTTTTTGTTTTTTGTTTTTTTTTTTTTGAGACCAAGAGTCTTGCTCTGTCACCCAGGCTGGAGTGCAGTGGCACGGTCTCGGCTCGCTCCAAACTCCGCCTCCCAGGTTCAAGTGGTTCTCCTGCCTCAGCCTCCCAAGTAGCTGGGATTACAGTCATGCGCCACCATGCCCAGCTAATTTTGCATTTTAGTAGAGA
>NW_016859497.1:0-1347 GCF_001698545.2 Rhinopithecus bieti | reverse complement strand
ATTATTTAGTTTAGTGTTTACTATGTGCTTGACAGTAAATATGAGAATTTTAAGTCTTTTTTAAAAATTAAGTTCAAAATGCCGATTAACAATTATCAAGACTGTTTCTCGTGTTAAGAAAAGCACATATTGTCTTGGTGATACCAGGTCCAGAAAACTCCACTACTCAGTTGAATAGATTTATTACTTATTATAGTTCTGTGCTCCTGAAATCTTTAAACTAACTGCTAATACTGCTAATACTGCCTAACTTTTGTTTCTTTCAATAATCTTTTAGGAGAGAGTTTTAAAAGAAATTTTCAGCTGCTAAACTCTGGGTGCTTTCATTAATTCACAAAACTATTAATAGATACTGTGTCTTTACTTTTAGCTCTTTTGGAAGAAGAAAGAAAAGCCTATCGAAATCAAGTTGAGGAATCCACTAAACAAATACAGGTTCTTCAAGGTACGGAAGACCCCAGAGCTCTTTGAGATTGTTATTGTGTGTGTGTTTTTAGTGATTCAAAAGGAATGGAGGCCAGGCGCGGTGGCTCATGCCTGTAATCTCAGCATTTGGGAGGCCGAGGAGGGTAGATCACCTGAGGTCAGGAATTCGAGAGCAGCGTGGCCAACATGGTGAACCCCTGTCTCTACTAAAAATACAAAAATTAGCTGGGCATGGTGGTGCATGCCTGTAATCCCAGCTACTTGGGAGACTGAGGCAGGAGAATCGCTTGAACCTGGGGTGGAGGTTTCAGTGAGCTGAGATTGCGCCACTGCACTCTAGCCTGGGCGACAGAGCAAGACTCTATCTCAGGAAAAAAAAAAATGGAATAGGAAGTAAGAAGGCAGAGAGTCCCCATTTTCTTTCTTTCTTTCTTTTTTTTTTTTTTTTTGAGACCGAGTCTCGCTCTGTCGCCCAGGCTGGAGTGCAATGGCCGGATCTTAGCTCATTGCAAGCTCCGCATCCCGGGTTTATGCCATTCTCCTGCCTCAGCCTCCCGAGTAGCTGGGACTACAGGCGCCCGCCACCTCGCCCGGCTAGTTTTTTGTGTTTTTTAGTAGAGATGGGGTTTCACCGTGTTAGCCGGGATGGTCTCGATCTCCTGACCTCGTGATCCGCCCGTCTCGGCCTCCCAAAGTGCTGGGATTACAGGCTTGAGCCACCGCGCCCGGCCTCCCGGCTAGTTTTTTGTATTTTTTAGTAGAGACGGGATTTCACCGTGTTAGCCAGAATGGTCTGGATCTCCTGACCTCGTGATCCGCCCATCTCAGCCTCCCAAAGTGCTGGGATTACAGGCTTGAGCCACTGCGCCTGGCCAAGAGTCCCCATTTTTCATGGCTTTGATTCTCTAGAACCTCACATTT
>NW_016859496.1:0-1276 GCF_001698545.2 Rhinopithecus bieti | reverse complement strand
AAAAACTATCATAATGAAATCTCTGCAGTTCTAGAAATAAAATACTTATTTTTATTCCATCTGTCCAATCTATATTTTTTCAATCAGAAAAAATAAATCAACCAAATCTAGGGATATTAGGTAGTGTATTTCTGCCTGTTTGTTTCCAGGGAAGCAGGGGAAATCCTTAGGACATGATAGAAATTTTAGAATGGTTTCTAATCCTTATGAAGGGGTGGATCTCTTCCCTCACATCCCTGTGTACCTTAGACAAAGTGAGTCTATATGCCAGCATGGTTACCAGGGGTGTTCATGTGGATACTGGAATGCAAGAGAAATTTTGATAGGAAGATATATATATATATATTTTTTTTCTTTTCTTTTCAGTTTATAGCCTTTCTCCCTTACTGCCATACTAAACCATCTTAATTTAACACACTGCAGAACATTTACTTTAGGGTAATTTTTTTCCTAACTACAATTTATAACATTTTGGTTTGGTCTTATGTGATTAATTTTGATCAATGCAGAGATTTCCTATTCTCTAGTGAGAAATATGTATACTGAGGGAAATGAATTTTTTCCAACCACATCCTCCAGAGTATTTTTAAATACACTTTGTTCAAGACATGCTAGGTAAATATTGCATTTATATGGTTGAAGAATAACAAAGTAGATTTTAAATCAATTAAAATTCTGTGAATCTTATATTAATATTAAGAATCAACCCATATGCATACATATATATATGAATAATTTGACTGTTCATGTGTACATCAGTGAATAGAATTAAAACATATTCAGGCTGGGCGCGGTGGCTCATTTTTGTAATCCCAGCATTTTGGGAGGCCAAGGCGGGTGGATCACTAGGTCAGGAGTTTGAGACTAGCCTGGCCAACATAGTGAAACCCCGTCTCTACTAAAAATACCAAAAACAAACAAACAAACAAAAAAAAAATTAGCCAGGCATGGTGGCGGGTGCCTGTAATCCCAGCTACTTGGGGGGCTGAGACAAGGAGAGTTGCTTGAACCTGGGAGGCAGAGGTTGCAGTGAGCTGAGATCGTGCCACTGCACTCCAGCCTGGGTGACAAGAGCGAAACTCTGTCTCAAAAAAAATAATAATAATAAATAATAATAATTAAAACATATTCTTGTTTCTGAATTATTTTAATATGTGTCTTAGTGGAAATTATATAAAAGTATAAAAATGCAAAGGATTTTTTTAATCGTGTGGTATATATAAGTGAACACAAATAAAGGTGTTTGGGTTATTTTAGATTAATACTTATTTTGAAA
>NW_016859495.1:0-1500 GCF_001698545.2 Rhinopithecus bieti | reverse complement strand
CTAGAATTTTTTTAATTTTAAAATTTTTTGAGCTAGATGGAACTTTAGTGCTCATCTAACTCAACAGTCATTTTCACATCAGGAAGCGGGGCCTGAACTCATTTGTGAAGTTGGTAGCAAAGCTAGGACTGATTCCAAGCCTCATAACTCCCAATCTTTCCACTATATCATAGTTTTTTAGTGAGGCCTAATAATAGAGGGAATGATACCATCAGGAATTGGGCCAGCTTTCTGAAATACGACCTAAAGCCCTCCCACCACTGAAAAGTTCTCCCTATAATAGGCTGCCTTTGTTTTCTGAAGTTCCACTATAAGAGTTTTCTTCTTTTGGGGTTAAGAAATTGACTAGTTAAGATTACAAATCACAAAGTAGTTAGCTGTTACCCCATTCAAATAAGACTCTATCTTAAACTTTAATACTGCATAAGATTATATATGTATTCATATCTATTTTATATAAAGACATGTATATATGTTTATGCAAACCCCAGATTAAATGTTGGATTTAGAACACTGAGAGAACAAAACAGGACTTTCTTGCCATGGATTATCCATAATCATTTACATCAGCAATCCTAATTTCATTCCTGGTAAATTTAGGTGTCATATCTTAACGTTAATTTGCTTTTAAATCCCCTAGGGACCTAACCAAGGGAGACTAGTTCCACGATTAAGTGTTGGTGCTGTTAGTAGCAAACCTACTACTCCTACTATAGGTAAGTGAGAGGAGACAATGGCATTTCTGGCTGGTAAAGCAGTGCCTCAGCACTTGGTTTTGAACTATAATGCAAGTCAAAAGTGAATCAGAAATTCTTGTGTATGTGTTACTATTAATAATTTTACTCATCCTCTAATAAAACTATAAACATACATGTTACTGGCTTTCAAAATGAGAAAGCCACAAGGAACGTCTGATCTCAAATGAGTATAAAATTGGATATTGCCCCATTGTTGGTGGTATAAACTCTGATACCAAAACAGGAGTTTACTCTTAGCTGTGTACTTTATGCCTTCTATAAGGTGCCACAGACACTTATGGCAGTAGACTACTTATTAGAAATTTAAATTTCCAAATAAATTGATAAGAGAATACAGTAGAAGATTAAGATGTACAAAATCTTAAGGATCTCAAAGAAAAAAATTGTTTTAATTCTAACCACCACTCCAGGCCTAAAGATGCAAGTTTTAAACTTTAAAAAAAATTAAAATGAGTTGGCCAGGTGCGGTGGCTCATGCCTGTAATCCTAGCACTTTGGGAGGCCGAGGCGGGCCTATCACTTGAGGTCAGGAGTTCAAGACCAGCCTGGCCAACATGGTGAAACCCCGTCTCTACTAAAAATACAAAAATTAGCCGGGCATGGTGATGGGTGCCCATAATCCCAGCTACTTAGGAGGCTGAGGCACGAGAATCACTTGAACCCAAGAGGCGGAGGTTACAGTGAGCCGAGGTCATACCACTGCACTCCAGCTTAGGCGACAGAGTAAGACTCTGTCTCAAAA
>NW_016859494.1:0-400 GCF_001698545.2 Rhinopithecus bieti | reverse complement strand
TATATATGTATGTATCTATGTATCTATGTATCTATATATGTATGTATGTATGTATCTATGTATGTATGTATCTATGTATGTATCTGTGTATGTATGTATCTATATATGTATGTATCTATGTATCTATGTATCTATATATGTATGTATCTATGTATGTATGTATCTATGTATGTATCTGTGTATGTATCTATGTATGTATCTATGTATGTATCTATGTATGTATCTATGTATCTATATATGTATGTGTGTATGTATGTATCTATGTATGTATGTATCTATGTATGTATCTGTGTATGTATCTATGTATGTATCTATGTATGTATCTATGTATGTATCTATGTATCTATGTATGTATGTATCTATGTATGTATCTGTGTATGTATGTATCTATGTATCTATA
>NW_016859493.1:0-539 GCF_001698545.2 Rhinopithecus bieti | reverse complement strand
GGGACGCTCGGCATGGGCTGAGGTCCCTCCTCCTCCTCACTGTCCAGATGTCCTCCTCCATCTCCTGTGGGGGGTGGCCAGAGGGGTCCTCATACAACCCAACAAGGGAGGTACTGTGGGCCCACCTCTGCCCCCACCCTCACTGGGTAACCCTGAGCCAGCCCTCCCCAGAGAGGAATGAGCTGCTGTTCTTTATTTTTCCTTTTAAGAACCAAGATCTGGCTATACTGCCCAGGCACAGTCCCACTACCGGTCGGTGCAGGAGTTCTGACCTGCTCCCTTTCTGACCTGGGCAAGTTCAGCCATCCTTAGGCAACTTGGTGGCCCCCCGCTCCCAGGAGGTCACCATATTGATGCCGAACTTAGTGCAGGCACTCTGTCGGCATAATGACCAGCTGTTCTAAAGGTCTCTTCCAACTCCTCAATCCTGTGCTGCTCACAGTCCCCCCTTCCTCCTGGGGCTCTCTCCTCTTCCTCTGAGTGGTGTCCCGTACCTTCATCAGGGAGACCCATGAGGCGCAGCTGGGCTGTTAGCTGTT
>NW_016859492.1:0-1350 GCF_001698545.2 Rhinopithecus bieti | reverse complement strand
AAGATATTGTTACTATTTGTTACTTTTGCAGAAAAGGAAGCAAGAATTATAGAAGTTTAGTAACTGGTCATTAAACCCCAAGACAAAGAAGTGAAGAAACCAAGACTATATGCAGATCAGACTCCAGGGCTTAGATTTCTCACCACTATTCTATGCTGCTCTCCTTTTAACACTGTCCTGTGACATTAAATAGAACATCTCCCAAGTCTGTCTACAAAGTCAAAGAAAAACAAATAACAGTTGTTACATCATAAGAAGCATAATGAACGAAAGTACATGTACATTTAAGATAGCAAATTTTAAAAGTGAAATATAAGTAATGCTTTAAATGACAGTCAAAGAATATGTAACAAATCAACTTTACGTTGATTTCTTTGGAATTGAACTGTTTAAATTTCAGAAAATTAATTAATTAATTAATTAATTGGCATAGTTTCACTCTGTCATCGAGGCTGAGTGCAGTGACTTGGCTCACTGCTATGACCTATACCTCCTGGGCTCAAGTGATTCTCCCTTTTCAGCCTCCTGAGTAGCTGGGATGACCCAGGTGCACACCTGGGTAAGGAAATTTACTTTTTAACTACTAGTTTATGTTTATGAATTCTACAATACGTAATTCTTTGATGGATCACTGAGAATTGATTTTTTAAAACTATGTATTCTAGAAAGAATGATTTCTACTCTAATTCCTGTCTGACATATTCCCCTGAATTAAAGATTTCCTAAAAGTTCAACTTTTCAGAAGAAAATGTGCTACTTACTATTGTTTTTGATTGATTTTCAAGTGGTCTCATATTTATCATGGTGCGTTAAATGGCAAATAACAATATTGTTGCATAACTCAGAATTAATAATGTGGTTAACTGATAATAAGGTTAGGTAACCTCCCTCTAAAGTTTTTATTTTTTACTATGCTTGTCACAGCTAGTCTTATTTACTAGTGTAGCAGATCACATCTGCCATTTAATTACACAAAGAAGGTCGTTTTAAATTACACTGAAAAATCTAACCAGTAGCTGCAGCATTATCACTTAATTCCTTTCAAGGATTCTGTTGAAAGAAATGCTTCAATAGTAAGACATAATGAATACACAAGTCTCATGAAAACGAAGAGTCACAGAACTATCTAAAGAATATACAGACCAAAAATACATTTCATATGTCTGAAACTATCAATGATGCATTGCAAAAAGTGAGGATTTCCTTTCACGTTCAATAAACTCATTAAAAAAAAATCAGAGTAGAAATCTTTATTTTGATGAACATAGATAAAGGGCAGGAACAAATATCTTTCCACTAAATTTTTTTTAAGCTTTAAGGTAAATTTGGTAACATCTCATAATACAAAAT
>NW_016859491.1:0-1344 GCF_001698545.2 Rhinopithecus bieti | reverse complement strand
AACAAAATGGTTTATCTCTATGAGGTCAATACATACATCACAAGAATGCTTCTCCAAAACCTTCTCTCCAGTTTTAACTGAAGATATTTCCTTTTCACCTTAGGCCTTTATGAGCTCCCAAAATCCCTTTTCAGATTCCCAAAACCAGTGCAACCAAACTGCTCAATGAAAAGAAAGGTGTAAAACCCTGAGACGAACTCACATACCACAAAGAACTTTCTCAGGAAGCTTCTTTCTAGTTATAATCCAAAGATATTTCCTTTGTCACCATAGGATTCAATGCGATCCAAAATATCCCTTCACATATTCCCCGAAAACAGTGCTACCAAACTGCCACATAAAAAAATCGTGTAAGTTGGTGAGGTGAATTAACAAATGACAAAGTAGTTTCTCATAAAGTTTCTTTCTAGCACCATAAGCTTCAATGCGCTATGAAGTATCTCATTGCAGACTCCAAGAAAACAGTGTTAGCAAACTGCTCAATGAAAAGAAATGTGTAATTCTGTGAGATGAATTCACAACTCACAAAGCAATTTCTTAGAAAGCTTCTTTCTAGTTTTATCTGAGGATACTTCCTTTTCACCATAGGCCTCACTGCGCTTCCAAATATCCCTTTGTAGATTCCTCAAAAACAATGTTAGCAAACTGTTCCATGGAAAGAAAGGTGTAACTCTGCGAGATGAATTGACACATTACAAAGAATTTTCTCAGAAAGCTTCTTTCTAGTTTTTATCTTAAGATATTTCCTATGTCACAATAGTCTTCAATGTGATCCAAAATATCACTTCTCAGATTCCCCAAAAACAGTGCTTCCAAACTGATCCATGAAAAGTATCGTATAACTCTGTGAGATGAATTAACACATCACAAAGTGGTTTCTCAGAAGGTTCTTTCTAATTTTTGTCCAAGAATATTTGCTTTGCCACTATAAGCTTCAATGTGCTCCAAAATATTCCATTGCAGATTTCAGGAAAGCAGTGTTAACAAGTGGCTCATTGAAAAGAACAGTGTAACACTGTGAAATGAATTCAGACAACACAAAGCAGTTTCTCACAAAGCTTTTTTTGTTTTTTATCTGAGGATATTTCCTTTGTCACCATATTCTTCAATGTGCTCCCAAATATCCTATTGCAGATTGCACCAAAACAGTGTTATCAACAGACTCAATAAAGAGAATGGTGTAACTCTTTGAGGTGAATTCACACATCACAAAGTAGTTTCTCAGAAAACTTCTTTGTGATTTTCATCTGAGGATATTTCCTTTGTCACCATTGGCTTCAATGTGCTCTCAAATATCCTATTGCAGATTCCACGAAAATATTGTTAGCAAACGGTTACATGAAA
>NW_016859490.1:0-424 GCF_001698545.2 Rhinopithecus bieti | reverse complement strand
TCTTCTCCTTCTTCTTCCTCCTCTTCTCCTTCTTCTTCCTCCTCTTCTCCTTCTTCTTCCTCCTCTTCTCCTTCTTCTTCCTCCTCTTCTCCTTCTTCCTCTTCCTCCTCCTTCTCTTCCTCTGCTTTGCTGCTGCCCTTCTTCTTCTTCTTCTTCTTCTTCTTCTTGTCATTGTTGTTGTTCTTCTTCTTCTTCTTCTTCTTCTTCTTCTTCTTCTTCTTCTTCTTCTTCCTCCTCCTCCTCCTCCTCCTCCTCCTCCTTCTCCTCCTTCCTCCTCCTCCTTCTTCCTCCTCCTTCTTCCTCCTCCTTCTTCCTTCTCCCTCCTCCTCCTCCCTCTTCTCCTTCTTATTACTTCTCCTCCTCTTCCTCCTTCTTCTTCTTCATCTTCTTCTTGTCATTGTTGTTGTTCTTCTTCTTCCTCTCA
>NW_016859489.1:0-400 GCF_001698545.2 Rhinopithecus bieti | reverse complement strand
TGAGGCCTCTCTTCTGTTCCCTTGGTCTATATATCTGTTTTGGTAACAGAAGAGGCCTCTCTTCGGTTCCCTTGGTCTATATATCTGTTTGGTACCATGCTGTTTTGATTACTGTAGCCTTGTTGTGTAGTGTGAAGTCAGGTAGTGTGATGCCTCCAACTTTGTTGTTTTTGCTTAGTATTGTGTTGGCTATGCAAGCTGTTTTTTCATTCCATATGAAGTTTAATGTAGTTTTTTCCAAATCTGTGAGGAAAGTTAATGGTAGCTCAATGGGGTTAGCAATGAATCTATAGATTACTTTGGGCAGTGTGGCCATTTTTACTATATTGATTTTTTCTATGAAGAGCATGGAATGTTCTTTCAATTGGTTGTGTTTTCTTTTATTTCCTTGAGCAGTGGT
>NW_016859488.1:0-1007 GCF_001698545.2 Rhinopithecus bieti | reverse complement strand
AAAAAAAAAGAGCTGAAATAGAACGATGCTGAAAACCATAAGAATGGCATACTTACAGAGTCTTGCTCTGGTCGCCCAGGCTGGAGCACAGTGGCAGAATCTTGACTCACTGCAATCACTGCAACCTCCACCTCCTGGGTTCAAGCAATCCTCCCTGCCTCAGCCTCCCAAGTAGCTAGGATTACAGCCCCCCACCACCATGCCCGGCTAATTTTTTTATTTTTAGTAGAGATAGGGTTTTGCCATGTTGGCCAGTCTGGTCTTAAAACTCCTGGACCCAAGTAATCAGCCCGCCTGGGCCTCCCAAAGTGCTGGGATTACAGGTGTGAGCCACCATGCCTGGCCTAGAATGGCATACTTTCTTACTTTAAACACTTCCTTGTTCGTGTATTCTGAAATCATGCCAGAAGTTTAGGAAACAATTATGATTAAGTGTAATTAAGTGAGGAGCATGGGATTAGTTAGTCCTTGTCCTTTTCAGGAGACCATCACGACATTGATCATTTCAGGATTATTTATTGTCTTTCCTCATTTTGCACCATTTGGCTGGAAAAATTGTTAACAAATTTCTTTAAGCCACTTATAATTTACTATGTCAATGAGTGTGTCAGCTTTGTCATTTTGCAGGTTATTTCCCAGGTAATAGACATACATTCATTTTACCTTTCTATGCTTCTGCCATTCTTAACAAATAAAACCAGGGTACTGGAGCAGTACATGTGCATCCAGATAACTGAGAACATTCATTTGTTTTCTCAGATTGTGTGACCTCGAGAAAGTCCTTACCCTGACTGGACCTCAATTTCCTCATCTGTAAAATAAGTGGTTTGGACTAGATTTTTGTTAAAGTCCCTTGTAGCTCTGAAATTCTCTGATTCTATTTTGTAATCCAATTCCAATTACTAGCAAACTATACACTTTATTTTAAAATCCCTTTCCTGCCTACATTCAATTTTCTAAATATATCTTTTAAATTCTTAAGCTATCAAATTTTAGATGCATAAAAA
>NW_016859487.1:0-1020 GCF_001698545.2 Rhinopithecus bieti | reverse complement strand
AGAGACATAGACCAATGAAGTCTTTTATAGGAGTGTTGGCCTGGCCAATAGAGAGAATATGAAAACAATCTGGAAATAGAATGACATCATGCATAGACTCATTGACTATCAGTCAACCTCAGCGGGTGATAAAACTCAAATCAGACAAGAGTATTAGATAATAAGAAATTTGAATCCACGGCACTTAGACAACAAGACAGTCTTAATTTGAAAGGCATGATGTTGGAATCCTCAGAGGTTTAGACTTGGCTTAGCATTGGCCATGAGAGTCTAATCAGGGAGAAGGGCCCTGGATGTTTGTAGTCCACCTGTCATGCTAAGGTCTGAATTGTCTGTTCAAAGTTCATATGTTGAAAACTATATGTTCATCTGTTAGAGATACGGCTTTTAAAAAGGTAATTAAGTTAAAATGAAGTTATAATGGTGGACCCTAATCCAACCTGGCTGGTGTCCTTAAAAGAAGAGCAAATTTGGGCACACAGAAAGATACTGGGGATGTGCTCAGAGAGAAAAGAGCATGTGAGGACATCTAGATGCTACGTTCACCTGTTGCATCAGCCAGAGAAGGCTGCCATCAGTGAGCGAAGAAGACAGGCCTTAGAAGAAAACCAGACCTACTGACACTTGATTTTAAACCCCCAAACTCCAGAACTGTGAGAAAAGACATTTCTGTGTTTAAGCCACCCACTCTGTGGAAGTTTGTTAGAGTGGACCTTGCAAACTAATACATTTCATAATGCAACTTAAATCTCCAGTTAGTATTTACTATCAGTAAATTCAATTCAGAGGCTAACATAAAAGTTACTTGTGATAATATACTTGAATTTTTAGTGCTTTAAAACTTAGCTTTAAATATAGGAATAAATTGTAAATATGTTAGATATTTGAAAATTTTAAATACTTTCATTTAAAATAAGTAGTTACATTTTAGAGAAGCTGGCATATTAGAATATAGGATATCTAACAGATAAGCCTTGCTATTCTCATTTAAAGTGTGATAATTGAATAATTGATTAAGAC
>NW_016859486.1:0-838 GCF_001698545.2 Rhinopithecus bieti | reverse complement strand
AAAAAAAAAAAAAAAACGCTATCTTATTTCATCTTCCAACTACTCCTTATGATAGGTGCCCCTGATCCCAATACAAGATTGAAAATAGAGGCTCAGAGTCTGCGGAATGCTTTCCAATATGCATACACACACACACGTACGTATATATGTATGTTTGTGTGTATATATGTGTATATATACACATATGTGTGTATGTATATATTTTACAGCCCATTTGGGCAAATGAGTGAGCCCCAGCCAGAAGCAAGTGCCCCCTCTGCCCCTGGGCAGTGGGCTTCGGGACGGCCACACACTCATCTCATGTGTTACCTGCTCGCTGCTCTCTGGAGTGAAAGCCATTTAGTGGCTGATCCAAGAGAAGTATGAGCCAGTGGCATGTCGAGACAAACCTGGATTTGATTCGCAGCTCTGCCTTCTGTTTGACTACAAGCAAGTAACACGCTTTTGGAGCCTGTTTCCTCACTTCTAAGTGACGCTAATAATAGTATGTACGTCACAAGGATAGTGACATAAGTGATGACTGTGACCAAACTTGGATCACCAAGCCTGCACCCAGGGAGCGCTCAGTAACGCAGCGCTGAGGAGTAGGCCGCCCCAGAGGGCTCCAGGTTTGAGTGCAGGCTCCCGCGGAGCCAGCTGGATGCGTCACCATCCGAAAGTGCGAGCCTGGCCGGCGGCAGCGCAGGCGGGGGTACCGCGCAGCTGAAAGCCCGGGCGCTCTTCCCGAAAGCGCGAGCCCGGACTTCCCGACCGCGATCGATGTGGCCAGTCTGCGCCTGCCGCAGTTCCCGCTCGCACCCCGGCCGCTCGCAGAGTCCCGGGAAAGCGCCGTGGCGGG
>NW_016859485.1:0-1273 GCF_001698545.2 Rhinopithecus bieti | reverse complement strand
TTTTTTTGAGACGGAATCTCGCTCTTTCGCCCAGGCTGGAGTGCAGTGGCGGGATCTTGGCTCACTGCTATCTCCGCCTCCCAGGTTCACGCCATTCTCCCGCCCCAGCCTCCCGAGTAGCTGGTACTACAGGCGCCTGCCACCACGCCTGGCTAATTTTTTTTTTTTTTTTGTATTTTAGTAGAGAGGGGTTTCACCGTGTTAGCCAGGATGGTCTCGATCTCCTGACCTCGTGATCTGCCCACCTTGGCCTCCCAAAGTGCTGGGATTACAGGCGTGAGCCACCACGCCCAGCGAGTATCTTTCATTTGTTGTGGAATACATATTTTGTCCATAGTATTTGTTTTATAAGTGTGAGGGTAGATTTTTTTATTGAGACCCTACTAATAATGCCTGGCACTGTTTAGGTGCAGGAGATTGACAGTGAAGAAAAACACAAAAAATCTGCATTCATGGAACTTAAATGGAGGATTGGGGATAGAGAACAAAGATCAGATGATAAGTAAAAATCTGTTAGGTTATATGCTATATATTATACAATATGTAATGTATGTACACATATCAGGAAACAGGTAGGTGTGTTCGGAGAAGATCTCATTGAGGTGATGTTTGAGCAAATACTTGAAGGAAATGTCAATATTGGTATAATTGACATAGTCACAGAAAGATAATAGTATAGTGTAAAGCAGAGGTGGGAAAACTATGACCAAGGGCAAATCTGGGTGCAGCCTGTTTTTTATAGGGACTGTGCTAGAATAGTTTTTACATTTTTAAAGGATTTGTAAAGTTGGTAAGAAAAAACCATGAATATGTGACAGACAGTAATGGCCTGAAAAGCCTAAAATATTTACGATCTGGCTCTTAGGAAAAACATTTCACCTCAAATGTAAAGCCAATTTTAAAACATTATAAAATATATAGGAAATCGAACAATTGAATGTGAAAGACCGTTGTTAAATGAATCTAATAAAAATTTTAGGACACAGAGGCCGGGCACGGTGGCTCACGCCTGTAATCCCAGCACTTTTGGAGGCCGAGGCGGGCGGATCACGAGGTCAGGAGATCGAGACCATCCTGGCTAACACGGTGAAACCCCGTCTCTACAAAAAATACAAAAGATTAGCCGGGCGAGGTGTTGTGTGCCTGTAGTCCCAGCTACTCGGGAGGCTGAAGCAGGAGAATGGCGTGAACCCGGGAGATGGAACTTGCAGTGAGCCGAGATCCCACCACTGCCACTCCAGCCTGGGCGACGGAGCAAGACTCCGTCTCAAAA
>NW_016859484.1:0-1017 GCF_001698545.2 Rhinopithecus bieti | reverse complement strand
AACCCGTGTTTTAAACTATAAAGCAATTGTGGTTTATCCCAGGAATGCAAGGTTGGTTTCATATTCAAGAGAAAAAAGGAGAAAACCCATATAATCATTTTAATAGATGCACATAGAAAAATAATTTGACAAAATCTAACATCCGTTTACCAAAAACAAACCAACCAACCTCTTAGCAAACTAGGAAACTAGAGAACTTCCTCCATCTGATAGAGAGTGTCTGTGAAAACTGACAGCTAACATCATACTTAATGGTAAAGGATATCTGCCCTCATCACCTCTAGTAATTAAGAATGAACTGCTGCTTTAGATACTCGAAATTCTATTTCTGAATTAAGTTGGATAATCAAAAGCCTACTTGCCTGGACTGCACTATATAGGCTTCTGGTAGAATAACTTTTTTTTATGGGATATACTCTGGTACCTTCCACAGTCTATATTGAATACTAGTATAAAACTCAGCCCTATACACTGCTGTTCAGAGTGAAACTGTATCATCAAATAGAACCTGGTGCTGTTTTATGATAGTCTCAAAATCAATCAGCCAATCAGTCAAAATTTTAAAAGTTTAAAAGAATCTGGCAGCACATTGGAAGGATAATCACTATGATCAAGTTTTTTTGTTTTTTTTTGAGACACAGTCTTGCTCTGTCACTCAGGCTGGTGTGCAATGACATGATCTGGGCTCACTGCAACCTTGGCCACCGGGTTCAAGCAATTCTAGTGCCTCAGCCTCCCAAGTAGCTGGGACTACAGGTGCACACCACCACACCCAGCTAATTTTTTTTTTTTTTTTTTTTTTTTTTGAGACAGAGTCTCGCTCTGTCGCCCAGGCTGGAGTGCAGTGGCCGGATCTCAGCTCACTGCAAGCTCTGACCCCGGGTTTACGCCATTCTCCTGCCTCAGCCTCCCGAGTAGCTGGGACTACAGGCGCCCGCCACCACGCCCAGCTAATTTTTTTTTTTTTTGTATTTTTTTAGTAGAGATGGGTTTTCACCGTATTAGCCAGGATGGTCT
>NW_016859483.1:0-868 GCF_001698545.2 Rhinopithecus bieti | reverse complement strand
TTACAATTTAAGGAGGCTTACAAAACTGCTGAGGGACCCTTTTGGCCAAAAAACTCCCATCATGGGCTTGTCACTGTTGCCAGCAACAGGTCAGGCTGGCGGGAGGTCCAGCCTCACACTTAGAGCTGTGTTGGCCTGGGTACGACCTCTGCCAGCTTTGTTGCTCCCCTCCAGGCCACCCAAGGGTGGCCCAGCTGCCTGCTCCCCTTGCCATAAAGACCTGAGTGCTTTTGTGAACTCTCATCTGCCTTCCCATCAAAAAGGGTAGTGGAAGGAATTCCATACAAACCCCAGTTCATTAAGGGTGAAGAGGCCTCATGCTCATTAGCAGGCCTGGGAACCAAGCCGCTTTGAACCTTCTCCCTTTCAAGACCATTAGCAAAGGTCTGCAGACCAGTGATGGGAATATTAGATGCAGCCCACTGCAGGCTGTGGGAGAATAGTGCAGTTCACCCAGTGGTCGGGAGGTTCAAATCACCCACGGGGGTGGTGGGGAGAACGTTCTCAGCCGGATTTATGGGAAGGCTTCACATCCAAAGCTATGTTTAGTGATTCTGACAATCAATTGTTTGTATTCATACCTCTGCTTATTTACAAAATTTACGGTTTCTAGAATACCCTGACCCCTTCTGAAATAGCATCCCTCAGAAATACCGTATGGTGCTTTGGTGAAATTAATGCTCATCTTGC
Organism: Rhinopithecus bieti; assembly: GCF_001698545.2. Classification (NCBI taxonomy): domain Eukaryota; kingdom Metazoa; phylum Chordata; class Mammalia; order Primates; family Cercopithecidae; genus Rhinopithecus; species Rhinopithecus bieti. The sequence goes on along the minus strand of NW_016859483.1, from coordinate 178 downwards.
TACCAACTGAATGGTAACTGATCATTAAAAGTATAAAGCATGTCCTGAGCCTGTTAAAAATTAAATAGCTACTGGCTTCATAAAAGTCTGGTATCTTAAAAAATCTTCAACCATTCACTAGTATTTACTACATAGGAAAGAATAAAAGAGCAACTGTGACTTGAAATATTAAAGCTTG
>NW_016859482.1:0-400 GCF_001698545.2 Rhinopithecus bieti | reverse complement strand
AAGCCTCCTTAGTAGCTGGGACTACAGGTGCCCACCACAACGCCCAGCTAAATTTGTGTTCATATTTTTAGTAGAGACGGGATTTCATTGTGTTAGCCAGGAAGGTCTCGATCTCCTGACCTTGTGATTTGCCCACCTAAAGAATGATTTAAAAATATTTGTACGGCATATATGACATGGAAAAAATCAAGAAAGGACAAGAAGTGTATCTTTGGCTCATTCACTTTACCAGAGGTACAGCATAACTCCCGGGCTCCCCAACAGGCCACTGTGGTGGCATCTTGAAAAACAGAAAGGAAACCAAAATTATTCAAATATTCCCCTACATTTGGAAAAACAGATGATACACACAACATTGAGGTACTTATGCTGGCTCCTTTGTTATTATAATAAAAGAAAC
>NW_016859481.1:0-395 GCF_001698545.2 Rhinopithecus bieti | reverse complement strand
GAATGCTTAATTCAGGGAAGATACCATGATCATGAAAAATGTGTTAAGAATAGACTGGGCTGGCCGGGCGCGGTGGCTCAAGCCTGTAATCCCAGCACTTTGGGAGGCCGAGACGGGCGGATCACGAGGTCAGGAGATCGAGACCATCCTGGCTAACACGGTGAAACCCCGTCTCTACTAAAAAATACAAAAAACTAGCCGGGCGACCTGGCGGGCGCCTGTAGTCCCAGCTACTCTGGAGGCTGAGGCAGGAGAATGGCGTGAACCCGGGAGGTGGAGCTTGCAGTGAGCTGAGAGCCGGCCACTGCACTCCAGCCTGGGTGACGGAGCGAGACTCTGTCTCAAAAAAAAAAAAAAAGAAGAAGAAGAACAGCTTGGGCCAGGTACAGTGGCTC
>NW_016859480.1:0-396 GCF_001698545.2 Rhinopithecus bieti | reverse complement strand
GCAGAAGACTTCAAAGTCACAATTCTTTGCCTCTTTGGAAGTCCTTATGGTTCAGCATGGTGTTGTCATGGGGAAGAGTTCAAGGTCAGAATTCTTTTCTCCTTTGGAAGCCCCTGTGGTTCAGCATGGTGTTGGCATAGAAAGGAGTTCAAGGTCAAAATTTGTCCCCCTTTGGAAGTCCTTATGGTTCATCATGGTGTCGGCATGGAGAAGAGTTCAAGGTCAGAATTCTTTTCTCCTTTGGAAGCCCTTGAGGTTCAGCATGGTGTTGGCTTGGGGAAGAGTTCAAGGTCAGATTCTTTTCTCCTTTGGAAGCCCTTGTAGTTCAACATGGTGTTGGCATAAGGAAAAGGTCAAGCTCAGGATTCTTTTCCCCTTTGGAAGCTCTTATTAAGG
>NW_016859479.1:0-1191 GCF_001698545.2 Rhinopithecus bieti | reverse complement strand
CGCTAGCACTCTGTGTCTAGTTCAAGGATTGTAAATGCACCAACCAGCACTCTTTGTGTCTAGCTCAGGGTTTGTAAATACACCAATCAGCACTCTGTGTCTTAACTCAGGGTTTGTGAATACACCAATTGGTACTCTGTATCTAGCTAACCTAGTGGAGACTTGGACTCCCACTCTGTGACTCTGTGTCTAGCTCAAGGATTGTAAATGCACCAATCAGCACTCTGTGTCTAGCTCAAGGTTTGTAAATACACTAATTGGTACTCTGTATCTAGCTAACTCTGTATCTACCTAACTAGCACTCTGTGACTGTCTAGCTCAAGGATTATAAATACACCAATCAGCACTCTGTCAAAATGGACCAATCAGCTGTCTGTAAAATAGACCAGTCAGCTCTCTATAAAATAGACCAATCAGCAGGATGTGGGTGGGGTCATATGAGGGAATAAAAGCAGGCTGCCCCAGCCCAGCAGTGGCAACCCTCTCTGGTTTCCTTCCACACGGTGGAAGTTTTGTTGTTTCTCTCTGTGCAATAAATCTTGCTACTGCTCACTGTTTGGGTCCACGCTGCCTTAATGAGCTGTAAGACTCACCCTGAAGGTCTGCAGCTTCACTTCTGAAGCCAACCAGATCAGGAACCCCCCGGGAAGAACGAACAACTCCAGACGCTCTGCCTTTAAGAGCTGTAACACTGGCCAGGCGCGGTGGCTCATGCCTGTAATCCCAGCACTTTGGGAGGCCGAGACAGGCGGATCACAAGGTCAGGAGATCGAGACCATCCTGGTTAACACGGTGAAACCCCGTCTCTACTAAAAATACAAAAAATTTAGCTGGGCGTGGTAGCGGGCACCTGTAGTCCCAGCTACTCGGGAGGCTGAGGTAGGAGAATGGCGTGAACCCAGGAGGCAGAGCTTGCTGCCAGCCGAGATGGCGCCACTGCCCTCCAGCTTGGGTGACACAGCAAAGACTCCGTCTCAAAAAAAAAAAAAAAAAAAAGGGGAAACCACCCACAAAGGGATGGAGGTTCACTCCTGGCAGCGGAACCATAAACCCACCAGAAAGAAGAAGCTCCAGACATATTTGAACGTCTGAAGGAACAAACTCTGGACACACCATCTTTAAGAACTGTGACACTCACCGCGAGGGTCCGTGGCTTACATTCTTGAGGTCAGTGAGACCGAGAACCCACCA
>NW_016859478.1:0-399 GCF_001698545.2 Rhinopithecus bieti | reverse complement strand
GGAGATCGTAATTAAATATGTATATATGCACACGCACACACACACACACACACAATTAAAATAAATAAATAAATAATAAAATAAAGTTTCCCCAACTGATATTTGACTTCATATAATTCAGTTCTATTTAAATGAGTTCAGAAGCTTCTAGGCTGTGGCAAGGGGCTCCCTCTCCTGGTTAAGATCTGCCAGCTCTTACAATTTCCTTTTCAGGTCTACAAACCACTCTGCCCTCGTGCAGCCATCACAGCCCTCCCTGCTTATCTCAGGACAGACTCTAGGTTAACCGGGGAGTAGAGCTTTACTAAGCTGTGTGCAGAGAAAACACGGAGAATTACAGCACAAAAAGAGACAACGGAAGCCTGAATATCAGACGTCGTTGTTCAGAAATTCATCAGG
>NW_016859477.1:0-1276 GCF_001698545.2 Rhinopithecus bieti | reverse complement strand
TGCTCTTCATCAAAATCCAGGCTCCAAGAGCCCCAACAAGCGTGTCACTCACCCCTGGTTTAAAACAAAGAAAAATGAAAATGTATTTTACAGAAGGACAGGGGTGATATACGTAAGAACCTTTTGCCTAGGCTAGTATTGTTGTAAAGTCGTTTTTAGAAACAGCTTGAGTTCTAAACTTAACCAGATGGAAATGTGCCTGCTGAGAGTTGGACCTAATTCAGAAAAGATTGTTAGCCAATAGATGAGGTATTTAGACCAGCATATGCCAAAAATGGTCAATCAAGTTGTCCCAAGTGTGACTCCCCCATAGCAGATGTCACTGTCTCTTTAAAGGCTTTTGAGTGTCATCCTTTAGCATGGAGGTGGGTTTTATACATGCACACATAGACATAAATAAAACCTGGGCCTGTAGCCACCCTTCATTTTATAGCACTATGGCCTTATCACTCTATCAGTAAAGAGCATAAGCCTGCTCTTAGGGCTTTTAAATGAACACAGATTTTGCAAATCAAACAAAAGCTATGAGCATACACAACTAATTCCAAGAAACTATCCTTGCTTTTCTCATCTTTTCATGTTCCTCTATTATAAAAGCAACAGAAATGTAATACCATAATTGTCCACATTCTCATCACCTAATAAAAGTCAGTATTTGTATTTGTCCATGTTACCTTTTATTACTTGCCCTTTTCTTATTCAACTTTTGACATTTTCAAAATATAGATCAGAAATGGAACTTTGCCCTCCTAAAAATAGGCATACCCTGAAAAGACACTGTTTTCCCAAACCTGGAAAAGTAAAGAGATACTCCAAATGCAATGATGACCATTACAGTGCTCTACAGTTCAAAAGCCCTTTTATATCCATTTTCTCATTACATCCTTACGACAAGCTTATAAGGCAGGCAGGGCTCTAGGAAACTGACAAAACTATAGGTTCCCTTACCATCCCCTCTCTCTAGCTAAACCAGAATAAAAGCCCTTCCTGGGCAGAAGGTCAGTTTGAAGAGCTTCAGATGCACAGAGGAGGCTGAAGATTCTTCTAAGTGAGCTGAATGACATTTGAACTGGATCTTAAAGAATGGGCAACATTTGGACTTGCAGAGATGGCAAGAGAAGAAACAGAAGGTATCACACCCAAGGCAACACATGAGGAAAGCATGTGACATATTAAGCAAACTGTTTTCTTGAATGCAAGATACATGAATATGAATTGTAAGAAACAAGACTGAGAGATAGGCTGGTATCAGATCATGAAAGGTCTTTTTTTTTTT
>NW_016859476.1:0-391 GCF_001698545.2 Rhinopithecus bieti | reverse complement strand
CACGGAGAGGTGAGACACACACACACACACACACACACACACACACACACAAAAGACACACACACACACACACACAAACAAAGACAAGAGACACACACACACACACACACACACACACACGGAGAGGTGAGACACACACACACACACACACACACACACACGGAGAGGTGAGACACACACACACACACGGAGAGGTGAGACACACACACACACACACACACACACGGAGAGGTGAGACACACACACACACACACACACACACGGAGAGGTGAGACACACACACACACACACACACACACACACACACACGGAGAGGTGAGACACACACACACACACACACACACACACACACGGAGAGGAGACACGACACACACACACACACACACACAAG
>NW_016859475.1:0-1192 GCF_001698545.2 Rhinopithecus bieti | reverse complement strand
GTATGATGATGCAGGGGAGCACCACCCCAGGCCTCAGGCCCACATGCCCTGTGCTGGGTGGACTGGAACTCCCGACAGGGCTCCTGCAGCGGTGCCTGATCCTCTCCTGGGCATGGGGCCCCTCTGACCTGGGCCCTGGCCCTAGGCCAACCCCGCTTCCCAGGGGAACCTCCCCAGTCCAGACCCCTCTTCTCAATCTCTCCTGCACGAGCTCCTTGGAGGACGTGACACAAAGGGGCTGGGCCAAGCCAAGCTGACGAGCCCAGCCCCAGGAAGGCCCCTCCAGAGCCCCAGGGGGTCCAGATCTCCAGGGATCACAGCCCCAGGCATGAGGCCGGAACCCTGCCCTGTGGAGCAGAGCAGAACAGGGCCCACTGCTCACCTCTCTTGCACAGGTACAGCCACGTGGGGTCCCACTGGCTCTCCTTGACAAAGACAGCCTGCCGTAGCTGCAAGCCCATGTACTCCAGGAGCCGCTTCCGTGCCAGGAACGTCTCGCGCTCTGCTGGCATCAGCGTGTGGAAGGGGCAGTGGGCAATCTTCCGGTCCTGCACACAGCGCCAGGGTCACCACAGGGTCCCGGGCTCGCCCCTCACTGCGGGGGTGACTCTGGGTGATCGAGGGCCCCTCTCGGCTCTTATGATGTTTAACTGAGGACGAACCCTGACACACACACAAAGCTGGGAGCACACACAGCTGCACCTGGCATAAGCTCGGCACTTCGGGGGGTTTGCCTCTGCAGCCAAGGGGCTGCTCTGGGGGAGGCACTAGGAACCTTGAGCCCAGCTTTGCCCCAGAGGAGCTAATGCCCCAGCCGGGAGTCCTGCACATGACCCACACTCCCCCTCCTTCCTCACAGGAGGCTCACCACCTACCTGGAAGAATCTGAAGTAGCCATAGTCCACAGCTGTGCCCACCGCCACCTTCTCCCCCTGTCTGAGCGTCACCGGCTTCAGAATGTCGGCCCCGTGATCGATGAGTCGGTCAATCTGTGGAGAACAGAACCAGGTCACACACGCAAGGACATCCTGGCTGTTGGGAGCAGTGAAGCACCGCCTGAGGAGGGCCACGGTCACCTGCAGTCCCCACTGAGGCCACCCTTGCAGGTGTGCAGCAGTGCCCATGAGACGAACGGGGAGAGGGAGACGGAGACGGGGCTGACCTCATGGACAAGGAGTTGGAGCTGAGCCTC
>NW_016859474.1:0-1510 GCF_001698545.2 Rhinopithecus bieti | reverse complement strand
GTTTAGGTCTAAGTGTTGAGGGCAAAGCTTGTTTTCCTATATATCCTAGGATCATTGGTGCATATCTTTTGTGGACAAATATATAAATATTTTGGCTTACTTCTGAGAATTTTTCTGCTCTTTCCTGCCAAGTGTTACTTATATTTTCCACAGAATAAATGTGTGCAACTTCAAAAGCAGCACCATCCATTAGAAAAGTTTCCATAAAATCACAAATGGATTATTTGAAAGCCCTGTGTTTAATAGTGGAGAAAAAAAATCCTCAGCACCTACAATGCATTGTTGTAAACATGCTATGCAGGAAAGCAAATATTGGGTGGCCTTGATGGAATGAATCAACTTTCCGAAGACCAAATTCATTTCAGAGAAAAAAAAATTTTGATTAAATTTCATTTAGATAATTTACTCAGAAATTGTAAAATTATAAAATAAATGGAATATTATAAGCAGTTACTCTTCATAAACAGAAATAGTTGGAAAGAAAGAAGTGAAACTGGCCAGGCCCAGCAGCTCACACCTGTAATCCCAGTGCTTTGGGAGGACTAAGTGGGTGGATGGCTTGAGCGCAGGAGTTTGAGGCCAGCCTGGGCAACAGGGTGAAATCCCATCTCTACAAAAACAGTACAAAAATTAGCTGGGTGTGGTGGCATGAGCCTGTAGTCCCAGCTACAGGCTGAGGTGGGAGGATCGCTTGAGCTCAGGAGGTCGAGGCTGCAGTGAGCCATTATCGCACCACTGCACTATAGCCTGGGTGACAGAATGAGACTCTGTCTCAAAAAAGATAAAATAAAAATAAGAATAAAAGAAATAAAATTATGAGCACTCAAAAATGCTTGCTGTTTTCTATCAACTGCTAAACCTACCAAAACATAGATTGAATAATGCTGGTGTCACTGTCCTTATCAATTTAGCAAACACTCAGACGGTGTTCATTGTGTGTCAGGCACAGTTCTAAGCATTTTACAAATATTAACTCATTAAATGCTCATCATAACCCAGAAGCAAAGACTGCTACTGTCCCATTTTACAGCAGGAGAAACAGAAGCACAGAGCTGGTAAGGAGCAGAGCCTGAATTCAACCCCAGCTCTGATCCCAGCATCCCTGCTCCTGGCCCCTACTCTTTTGCCTCTTGGATATACTTTTGCTGTTTGTATTATTTTCTGGATGATGATCCTTGCGGAAAGAAAACAATTCAGGCTAGGCACGGTGGCTCATCCCTGTAATACCAGCACTTTGGAAGGATGAGGCGGGCAGATCACTTGAGGCCAGGAGTTTGATACCAATCTGGCCAACATGGGGAAAACCCATCTCTACTAAAAATACAAAAATTAGCTGGGCGTGGTGGCAGGCATCTATAGTCCCAGCTAGTGGGGAGGCCGAGGCAGGAGAATCGCTTGAACCTGGGAGGCAGAGGCTGCAGTGAGCTGAGATTGTGGCATTGCACTCCAGCCTGGGCAACAGAGCGAGACTCCATCAAAAAGAAAGCAAGAAAGGAAGGAAGGAAGGAAG
>NW_016859473.1:0-1344 GCF_001698545.2 Rhinopithecus bieti | reverse complement strand
CTCTTTCTCTCTCTCTCTCTCTCTCTCTCTCTCTCTCTCTCTCTTTCTTTCTTTTTGAGACAGCATCTCACTCTGTTGCCCAGGCTGGAATGCAGTGGCACGATCTTGGCTCACTACAACCTCCACTTCCCAGGTTCCAGCGATTCTCCTGCCTCAGCCTCCCAGGTAGCTGGAATTACAGGCGCCCACCACCACGCCTGGCTAATTTTTGTAGTTTTAGTAGAGACGGGATTTCACCATGTTGGCCAGGCTGGTCTCGAACTCCTGACCTCAGGTGATCCGCCCACCTCAGCCTTCAAAAGTGCTAGGATTATAGGAATGAGCCACCACGCCCAGCCTGCTTGCAGATTTTCATCCTGAAATTGATATTATTTTATTAGAAATTACCCTCCTTTTATTTCTCCTTCATATTACAGTTAGGATATCATTTTTTTTTAAAGCATGTGTGAGGGTAGGTTAGTTTATTTATGAATTTCATTTCAGCTTGGTGAAGGGAACATTACAAAATATTTGTAATTGGGGGTCAGGGGTTGGGTCTGACTTCTCTATCTTTGCATAATTCAAGAAATCCATTTCTGAACTCTCAGCAACCGGGAGTGATTTGCTTCTGAGATGAAGTGCCAGAGGTGCAAGCCGTTGCTGCCCTCTAGTCTTTGCAATCGCTTTTTCCTCTTCCCTGTGAGTGTTCTGGGTTCATGACCCCATTTCTAATCTCTTGCTCCCAGGCCTCTCCCCTGGACCTGTCCTCCACAGAGTGGCCCCAGGAGATGCTCCCAGCATATCAACACTTCTCAGCTTGAAACACTCATGTGGCCCACGTCCCCCATGATTTACGTTTGTCCCTTGAGCTATGTGCAGGGCAAAGCCTCAGCTCAGCTCACTCCTCCTCTCTCATTTTGCATCCAGCCTCTGCTCCTTTGCCCATGCTGTTCCCTCTGTCTGGAATGCTGCATCACCACCCCGCATCCCTGCACCCTCACTACCCTACACCCCCTGCACCCTCACCACCCTGCACCCCTGCACCCTCACCACCCTGCAGCCCTGAACCCTCACCACCCCGCACCCCTGCACTCGCACCACCCCGCACCCCCCTGCATTCTCACCATCCCTCACCCCTGCACCCTCACCTCCCTGCACCCCTGCACTCTCACCACCCCACACCCCTGCACCCTCACCTCCCCACACCCCTGCATCCTCACCACCGCACACCCCCCTGTACCCTCACCTCTTTGCACCCCCTGCACCCTGACCACCCTGCTTCCCCTGCACCCTCACCACCCCTCACCACCCCGCACCCCCCTGCATTCTCACCATCCCTCACCCCCTGCACCCTCACCTCCCTGC
>NW_016859472.1:0-261 GCF_001698545.2 Rhinopithecus bieti | reverse complement strand
AAAATCCAGTAGAGAGGCTTAATAAAACAAAAACGCAGTTATTTGAGTAAAATAAGACACACAACTTCTAGTAAACCAGATCAAGAGTAATGACAGAAGACGTAAATACTACAAAATGCATATAGATAGAGGATTTAGCACAGTTATAATAAAGAATAAGAACCATGAGGCTATAATCACTAACTTTCCCTCAACTTGAAAATCTTGAAGGATTTATTTATGAAAGCACAAATTTTGTATGAGAATAATGATAATACTTGA
>NW_016859471.1:0-235 GCF_001698545.2 Rhinopithecus bieti | reverse complement strand
TTTCATTTCATTTCATTCATTTCATCATTTCATTTCATCATTACATTGCATCATTTCATTTCATCATTACATCATTTCATTTCATCATTTCATTTCATCTCACCATTTCATTTCATAATTTCATTTCATTTGATCATTTCATTTGATCATTTCATCATTTCATTTCATTGCATCATTTCATTGCATCATTCATTTCATTTCATCATTTCATTTCATCATTTCATTTCATTTCATC
>NW_016859470.1:0-809 GCF_001698545.2 Rhinopithecus bieti | reverse complement strand
CCGGCCGGGCGCGGTGGCTCAAACCTGTAATCCCAGCACTTTGGGAGGCCGAGGCGGGTGGATCACGAGGTCAGGAGATCGAGACCCTCCTGGCTAACACGGTGAAACCCTGTCTCTACTAAAATAGAAAAAAAACTAGCCGGGCGCGGTGGTGAGCACCTGTAGTCCCCGCTACTCGGCGGCTGAGGCGGGAGAATGGCGGGAACCCGGGAGGCGGAGCTTGCAGTGAGCCGAGATCGCGCCACTGCACTCCAGCCTGGGCGACACAGCGAGACTCCGTCTCAAAAAAAAAAAAAGAATCTGCCATCCAAGCCATTAACCTTTAGCATCTGTGTTATATTTAAAAATGCCTGCTAAAATTGTCTATGCATAAACAAGTTTTGTTTTTAGTTATGCTGTGGCTTATTTGGTTGGCGTGAAAATTAGATTGCTTTGCATATCTGGGGTAGCATAACCAGTTTTATTAGTGGCTAGATTATATCAGATGACAAAAATAACTTGAGACTTCAGAGGTTTGATAAAGTGATGATATCTATTAGAAGTGGATGCAATCTATAGCCATCAAAATGTGATGCATTCATATTCAGGCATGGTCCTTTAGCATTCGAGTGATAGGCACTTTTATTTGAGTCTTTGAATGAAAGACAGGCTTTTAAAGTGGATTAAAGGATAGCAGTTTTTACTTGATAAGTTGGGACCCATGGTAACAGCAAGCGTCCCACTTATAACTGGTGTCCATTCAGGAAAAAACAGATGTAACCGGCCGGGCGCGGTGGCTCACGCCTGTAATCCCAGCACTTTGGGAGGCC
>NW_016859469.1:0-1005 GCF_001698545.2 Rhinopithecus bieti | reverse complement strand
CTCGGAGCCCGGGTGCGCGGCGCGCAGGGCCGGTTGTTCCGGGCCGCGGCCGCGCGGGCGGGGAGGGGGCTACCGGCGCCGGGTGATTTCGGTGCCAGCCCGCCGACCCCTGCCCACGCGCACGGGACCCCCACTATCCCCGCTGCGCGGTCACCTGTTTCGCTCCGTACTGCGCCGTCGCCGCCCCTGTGGCCGTCGCCGCCAGCTCCTAGCTCCGCCATGGTGCTCCGATGACGCGCCCGGAGAGCCGCTCCGCCCTTTCCTCGGCTTGGCTCTCGCCGGCCCCCGCCTCCTGGGCCAGCGGCCCAGACAGGTGAGCGCAGTCTGGGGACGACGGAGGGCGGGGGCAGAGAGCGCGGCAGTCGGCTGCGGCCTGGGCCCAGCGCGCCCTCTCGCGGGCAGGTGCGGCGTAGCAGCCGCTCCGACCGCCGCGGCCGAGTTTCGGCTGGAAGAGCGGCTGGCGGAACCAGCACCTCTGCCCGGAGCTTCCGGTCGCCGCGGCTGACCCGCTGAGGGCTCCCGGAGATAGGGAGCGGGGTTGGCGAGGCTTGGTGGCGCCTCCTGGAGTCTGGGACGAGCGGCGGTCCGAGGAGCAGCCCAGGTGGGACGAGGGTACGGAGACGCTATTCCCCTCCGAACTCTGAAGCAGCCAGGTCACTGTCCGCTCCGCGAGGGCTGGAGTTCACGGTGACAGCCAGCAGAGCATCCGATGCCACGTGGAGAGACGAAGTACATGGGTCGGATTCCACGCTGGGAGCTGGCCTGGATCTGCGCTTTAGGAAGCCACTGCGGACCACCCTATCTTGTCGCCAGGTCTTCGCATCTGATGAGCCTCAGGGCACACAAGTTAGAGAGGCTTGTGCCGGCTGAGGTGGCTTTTCTTTTTCTTGGTTTCCCATTAGTAAACGACCTTGTGACTTCTGGCTTACTTAGGAAGACCAGAAAAAAAAGGCAATAGGTAACGAATTTTTTTTGTTTTTTGTTTTTTTGTTTTTTTTTTTTTTT
>NW_016859468.1:0-400 GCF_001698545.2 Rhinopithecus bieti | reverse complement strand
GAGGGAGGACTTTGGTATCCCTGTTTGTGTGTTGTCTGAGAAGGGATATTTCAGTGTGCATTGAAGCCTATGGTGACAAAGGAAATATCCTCAGACAAAAACCAAAAAGAAGCTTTCTGAGAAACTTCTTTGCAATGTGTGAATTCATCTCACTGATTTACACCTTTCTTTTCATGGAATAGTTTGCTAACACTATTTTTGTTGAATCTGAAAAGGGATATTCGTGAGCACATTCAGGCAAATGTTGAAAAGGAAATATCCTAAGACAAAAACAAAAAAGACGCTTTCTGAGAAACTGCTTCGTGATTTATGAATTCATCTTACAGAGTTACACCATGCTTTTCATGGAGCAGTTGTGTAGCACAGTTTTTGGGAATCTAAGAAGGGATACTTTGGAATG
>NW_016859467.1:0-1007 GCF_001698545.2 Rhinopithecus bieti | reverse complement strand
AAAAAAAAAAAAAAAAACAAAAAAATTAGCCGGTCATGGTGGCACATGCCTGTAATTCCAGCTACTCGGGAGGCTGAGGCAGGAGAATCGCTTGAACCTGGGAGGCGGAAGTTGCAGTGAGCCAAGGTGGCACCAGTGCACTCCAGCCTGGGTGACAGAGCAAGACTCTGTCTCAAAAAAAAAAAAAAGAAAAGAAAAGAAAAATACAAAACTAACTGGGCATGGGGCACATGCCTGTGGTCCCAGCTACTCACTGAGAGGTTGTATTAGTTCATTTTCACGCTGCTGATAAAGATGTACATGAGACTGGGCACTTTACAAAAGAAGGAGCTTTATTGGACTTACAATTCCATGTGGCTGGGGAGGCCTCACAATCATGGCAGAAGGGGAATGGCACATCTCACATGGTGACAGACGAGAGAGAAGGAGCTTATGCAGGGAAACTCCTCCTTATAAAACCATCCAATCTCATGAGACTTATTCACTGTCATGAGAACAGCATAGGAAAGACCTGTCCACATGGTTCAATTACCTCTCACCAGGTCCCTTCCACAACACATGGGAATTCAAGCTGAGATTTGGGTGGCGACACAGCCAAACCATATCAGAGGCCAAGGTGGGAGGATTGCTTGAACCCAGGAGGCAAGGTTGCAGTGAGCCAAGATCATGCCACTGCACTCCAGCCTGAGTGACAGAGCGAGACACCCATCTCAAAAAAAAAAAAAAAAAAAAAAACCCAAAAATAAAATTTTAAAAAACCCCATATATATATGGATGATTGGATGGGTCAAGGGATGGATGAAGGGTTGGATGGGTGGATGGATGGATACTGGATGGGTGGATTGTTGGATAGATGGTAGGATAAATATTCAGGTGGTGGATGGTTGGATGGATGGTAGGATGTGGATGGTGGATGACTGGCTGGATGGATAGTAGGATGGATGGATGGATGGATGGATGGATGGATGGATGTTGGATGGATGGATGTTGGATGGATGGATGAATGG
>NW_016859466.1:0-400 GCF_001698545.2 Rhinopithecus bieti | reverse complement strand
CGTCTCAAGGAATAGAGTGGTGTAGCTCCATGAGATGAATTCACACATCACAAAGCAGTTTCTCAGAAGGCTTATCTCCAGGTTTTATCTAAGGATATTTTATTTTTTAACGTAGGACTCAATGCCCTCGGAATATACAATGACAGATTCCACAAAAAGTGTTAGCAAATTGCTCAATGTAATTAAAAGTGTATCTCTGTGAGATGAATACACCCATCCCAAAGCAGTTTCTCACAAAGCTTTTCTAGTTTTTACTGAAGATATTTCCTTTGTTACCATAGGCTTCAAAGCGATCCAAACTATCCCTTCTCGGATTGAACAAATACAGTTCTAGCAAACTACTGCTTGAAAGAATAGTGTAACTCTGTGTAATGAATTCACAGATCACAAAGCCATTTCT
>NW_016859464.1:0-809 GCF_001698545.2 Rhinopithecus bieti | reverse complement strand
CTGTGAAGAGTAAAGGAAGAGCTCACCCACAGCTGGTGGGGAAAGAGCCACAACTAAGAACCCCACCTGGATCCCAGCATTCTTGCATTATAGTTCCCCAGGAAGACTTTATCATACCGGATGGCAATTTAAAAAGTGAATCATTGCTAAATTGTTGCATACCAAACTTATTCTCCTGGGCTATTCCTGCCCTCCACCTCCCCTCAAGGCCAAAACAGGGAAATGTCCCTACTATCTCTATGGGGCAATATTTTCCCAGTTTACCTGCCAATTCTGTTGCCTATGAAAGCCTGTGCTTTAGATCTGAGTTTTCAGCCAGTCTTCCCACCATGGCAGTATGTTTGAATGGCCTGGCGTGTGCGTGTGTGTGAGTGTGTGTGTGCGCGCGTGTGTATGTGTGGGGTTATTGTTGTTTTGCTTTGTTTTAATATCAATACCTGGGCCTTATCCTCTTATATTCTGATTTAACCAGTCTGAGCAGGGCCTAAGAAATGAGTATACCTTTAGGGCCCAGTTGATTCTGATAGGAACCACTGTGTTAGAATACATAACACTGTGCTTTACAGGAATCAAAATATTTTACAAGTGGTAAAGTGTCTTTATCAGAGAGTGAAGTGAATTTGAAAGTGCTTTAGGCTTGATGAATTCCAATACAATAGGGTCATTTTAATCAAAAACTTTTAAGAGCAAAACTGTATATCATGTAGACCATAACTTAAGATAGTTGAAGGTAAACTGAGACAATTAATTTGGTCTCCATTTTATATTTTTCTTTATAAAGTCCATTATAGGCCGGGCGCGGTGGCTCA
>NW_016859463.1:0-1295 GCF_001698545.2 Rhinopithecus bieti | reverse complement strand
AAAAAAAAAAAAAAAAAAAAAAAGGCCTGTACTATGAAACTCCAAAAGTGAAACTCCAAATCAACAAATACAAATATCTAAATAAATAGGATGGTCATTCGGAAGTCATTCTTTCCGTGTTAAAGGGTCTCTACCTGGTGATGCCCTTCACAAGCTCCTGTGGTTCATTTTTGATGAGGCCTGAAAGCCAGACTCACCACTGATCGTGCACGCACGTGTGTCCCGTGTAGCCTCGGCATGATGCTCAGCTGATGCTGGATGCTCAGTACATGTCCAACTGCAAGAAAATTGACTTAACTCTGACTCTTCAGGAGCTCACATATTACGTGACATGGGGAAACCTGTATTGATTTTTTTGGACAAGGTTAGGCTACTGATGACCTCTGGCTTGATTCATTTTCATTCATGCCAAGGTAGACGCATGACAGCAACATTAGGAAGGCTCTGAGTGTTCTACCTATTCTAAAATGGAAATCCTCAGAGGCCAGGGCCCCCAGTTTCCATCTCCCTGTCTCATGGCACATGAGGCTTTGTAGCAACACACAGTGCATTATGCTCCCTGACCTTACATTCTAAAAAAAAAAAGAATTAAAAAGTTTGGGGGCCAGTCGTAGTGGCCCACTCCTATAATCCCAGCACTTTGGGAGGCTGAGGCAGGCAGATCACTTGAGGACAGGAGTTTGAGACCAGCCTGGACAACATGGCGAAACCCCGTCTGTACTAAAAATACAAAACATTAGCCAGGCATGATGGTGCACGCCTGTTGTCCCAACTACTTGGGAGGCTGAGGCATGAGAATCATTTGGACCCAGGAGGCAGAGATTACAGTGAGCCAAGATTGTACCACTGCACTCCAACCTGGGTGACAGAGACTCTGTCTCAAAAAAACAGGAACATATTTAGGGAAGACAATGTATCAAAAGCTAGGAAAGACAGAAACATGTATTGTGTTCCTGCCACATTCTAGACACTTTCCTGTTGTTTAATTTAATGTTTAAACAATCATGGAAAATAGTTATTGAACTGGATGCAGTGGCACACACGTGTAGTCCCAGCTACTCAGGAGGCTGAGGCAAGAGGATCACTTCAGACTAGGAGTTCAAATCTAGCCTGGGAAAAGTAGCAAGACCACGGTGGCTCAAGCCTGTAATCCCAGCACTTTGGGAGGCCGAGACGGGTGGATCACGAGGTCAGGAGATCGAGACCATCCTGGCTAACATGATGAAACTCCGTCTCTACTAAAAAATACAAAATTAGCCGGGCGAGGTGGCGGGCGCCTGTAGTCCCAGCTACTC
>NW_016859462.1:0-1252 GCF_001698545.2 Rhinopithecus bieti | reverse complement strand
AAGAAGGAAAAAAAGAAAATCAGTTTCACAATGTATGTAAAACAAAATAAAAGAAAACCAACAGCAACAAAAAACCCTAAACCATTAGTAGAATATCTCAGTAACGCAATGCATATTTTTTTTTCTCACATATATCCTTCATGTTTAATGTTGCTATAATAAAATATACCACTGCATTTGACCAATATCAGTTCCCAAATCTGGGTTCCTAGGGTTTACCATCCTTGACGATTTGTTGACTATGACTACCACCATTAGGATAATCTCCCACTAGTGGCTAGTCTTAGTGGATTGATCCCAGTACTCATCACCACTTGAAACTCCCTTAAAAGCAAAGTAAAATTCTCTAAATTTTAAGATAGTGAGTTTGATCTTATCAGGAGTAGGCAAAAGGAAAGGAGAAATTCAGGACACAGGACTACAAGTTTATCTGCCTATCCCTATGTTAACAACCTCTTGCCTTTCCATCATCTGAAGTAGGTTTCCCCACATGGTTCATTTTTTTCCTCATTCAGGGAACTCTTGAGGGTTTTGGTAAACTTTTACCTGTATGAAATGTCTTGACTCAGGGATGAGATGGTGGTAGAGGCAGAGCATCCGTATTGTGGTATACTCAGTCCCAATAACTCCCCAGGAACAAGAGTTACCTCTTCCCATTGATTAGTAAAGTAGGTCTGTGATCAACAAATATTTATAGAATACAAACAAGGGTGTTCAATGAACAAAGTGTATGCTTAGTAAATAATAATGTGGCTATTTTGCCATTATTACTAAAGAAGCAGCATGACCTTAAAGTACATATGAAACCTTCCTAAAAGAGCACAAAATAAAGATTTGACAAATACATTTGATTTTCCATTGTCAAGAAACTTCCCCATGCCCTCTGTCATCATGAATTATTTACATTTAAAGATGGAAGTAGGCTATTGTTATTCCTAATGAACACACTGAAATCTGTGCTGCCTGATTTTAACATTTGATACTAAGACTCCCTCCCCCACATGAAGAAGTTTTTTTTTTGTTTTTTTTTTTCTTCAAAGTTGTCTTTTGGGGTGATAAAGTGGGATTTAGAAAGAGTAATTGCTTGTACTGAAAATAAAATCTTCAGTGATTACATCTGCTAGAAGAGAATTTTGTCAATGTATACAGTGATTTTTTTTTTTAAAAGGCTTAATATATTAGGAAGAAACTCAACTGAAAATACTACTAAAATTAATATTTAATATCTCAATATTTTAAAAACTAAACAAGT
>NW_016859461.1:0-541 GCF_001698545.2 Rhinopithecus bieti | reverse complement strand
CGGCTGTGTGGCCGGCGTGGGCGTGGGCGCAGGCGCGGGGCGGGCGCCGGGGCCGGGGCCAAAGGGCCGCGCAGCTATCCAGTCATCCCGGTGCCCAGCAAGGGCTCGTTCGGGGGCGTCCTGCAGAAGTTCCCGGGCTGCGGCGGGCTCTTCCCGCACCCCTACACCTTCCCGGCCGCCGCCGCCGCCTTCGGCTTGTGCCACAAGAAAGAGGACGCTGGCGCCGCCGCTGAGGCCCTGGGGGGCGCGGGCGCAGGCGGTGCGGGCGCTGCGCCCAAGGCCGGCTTGTCCGGCCTTTTCTGGCCCGCGGGCCGCAAGGACACCTTCTATCCTCCTTTCTGTATGTTCTGGCCGCCGCGGACCCCTGGCGGGCTCCCGGTGCCCACCTACCTGCAGCCCCCGCCTCAGCCGCCCTCAGCGCTGGGCTGCGCGCTCGGCGAAAGCCCGGCACTGCTGCGTCAGGCCTTCCTGGACCTGGCCGAGCCCTGCGGCGCAGCTGGCAGCGCCGAGGCCGCGCCCCAGCCAGGGCAGCCCCCACAGG
>NW_016859460.1:0-530 GCF_001698545.2 Rhinopithecus bieti | reverse complement strand
ATTTATACAATAATTATAAAACAATGAAATCCCACACAGAGTAATGAAATTACTACTCAGAACTTTATTTTATTTTATTTTATTTTATTTTTGAGATGGAGTCTTACCCTGTTGTCCAGGCTAGAGTACAGTGGCATGATCTTGGCTCACTGCAACCTCCACCTCCCAGGTTCAAGCGATCCTCGTACGTCAGCCTCCCAAGGAGCTGAGAGTACAGGTGCACACGCCAGCTAATTTTTGCATTTTCAGTAGAGACGGGGTTTCACCAGGTTGCCCAGGCTGGTCTCAAAACTGACCTCAGGTGATCCTCCCACGTTGGCTTCCCAAAGTACTGGGATTACAGGCGTGAGACACTGTGCCCAGCCAGAACTTTAGGTTTAACAGCCTTCTTACTGATTATGGCCTATCTTCATGTCATTTAAAATAATACTGTCCTTCTTGACCTTTTCACTGATTTTTCTTTTTAATTTTCAATTAATACCAGAGATACCTGCCCAACACTTTTGAACCTGGCTTTTTTTTTTTTTTTT
>NW_016859459.1:0-542 GCF_001698545.2 Rhinopithecus bieti | reverse complement strand
CCCCGAGACGGAGTCTCGCTCTGTCGCCCAGGCTGGAGTGCAGTGGCGCAATCTCCATTCACTGCAAGCTCTGCCTCCGGGGTTCATGCCATTCTCCTGCCTCAGCCTCCCGAGTAGCCGGAACTACAGGCGCCCGCCACCGCGCCCGGCTAATTTTTGTATTTTCAGTAGAGACGGGGTTTCACCGTGTTAGCCAGGGTGGTCTCGATCTCCTGACCTCGTGATCCGCCCGCCTCGGCCTCCCAAAGTGCTGGGATTACAGGCGTGAGCCACCACGCCCGGCAGGGCTGCCTATTAAAAGTAAAGCACATGTTTTAACTAATCTTTTGAGCTGAGAGCAAAGTGATATTCTCTTGAAAAAATTAAGGATCCCAACAAGATTACATATTTGGATAGAAAGTCATACAATCTCTGCTCAAAGGCGAGTCAAAGGAATATTCTGGCCAAGATTCTCTTTTCAAAACGATTCTGAGTCCAGTCAATGGACAGTTATACTACATCATCAAGGTTCACATTTGTGTTCCATAATTGGGTGAAACACT
>NW_016859458.1:0-420 GCF_001698545.2 Rhinopithecus bieti | reverse complement strand
TAGTTTCTCAGAAAGCTTCTTTCTAGTTTTATCTGAGGATATTTCCTTTGTCACCATAGGTTTCAATGCACTCCCAAATATCCTATTGCAGATTCCACAAAACAGTGTTCACAAACTGCTCAATGAAAAGAACAGTGGAACTCTGTGAGATGAATTCACATATAACAAGGCAGTTTCTCAGAAAGATTTTTTCTACTTTTATCTGAGGATATTTCCTTTTCACTATAGGCTTCAGTACACTCCCCAATATCCCTTTGCAGATCCCATGAAAGAGTGCTAGCAAACTGCTTCATGAAAGGAAAAGTGTAATTCTGTGAGATGAATTCACATATCACAATGCTATTTCTCACAAAACTTCTTTCTAGTTTTATCTGAGGATATCAACCTTTTCATCATATACCTCAAGGCACTCTCGAATAT
>NW_016859457.1:0-220 GCF_001698545.2 Rhinopithecus bieti | reverse complement strand
CAGATCACGAGGTCAGGAGTTGGAGACCAGCCTGGCCAACATGGGGAAACCCCTTCTCTACTAAAAATACAAAAATTAGCCGGCTGTGGTGGCGGGTGCCAGTAATACCAGCTACTCGGGAGGATGAGGCAGGAGAATCGCTTGAACCCGGGAGGCAGAGGTTGCGGTGAGCCAAAATCCCCCCCCCGCCCCCCCCCCTGGGGGCAAAAGAGGGACCCCC
>NW_016859456.1:5285-7010 GCF_001698545.2 Rhinopithecus bieti | reverse complement strand
CTGAGGCAGGAGAATTGCTTGAACCTGGGAGGCGGAGGTTGCAGTGAGCCACTCCAGTCTGGGCAACAGAGTGAGACTCCATCTCAAAAAAAAAAAAAAAAAAGAATCACTTCTCGAGGGACCTACTAGAGTGAGAACTCAGTCATTACCATGAGGACAGTACCAAGCTCATTCACGAGGGTTCTACCCTCATGGCCCAAACACCTCCCATCAGGCCCCACCTCTAACACTGGGGATGAAATTTCAACATGAGATTGGAAGGGGCAAATATTCATACTGTATCAGTGAGAAAAATAAAATAATATGAGAATTGAGGAGAAAGAAGCAAAACTTTTACGTTACATAGATGTGATTGTACAAATAGAAAATCCATAAGAATCTACAATAAATGTTTAGAATTAATAATGTTTAAGACATTGGATATAAATTCAGTACAAAAATCAACTGCATTTCTATATACAAAAAATAACATTTAGAGAAATATGTCATTTGCAATGTTATTAAAAAACATTAAGTGTTTAGGAAAAACCTAACAAAAGCCATGCAAGACCTCTTTGAAGTTTATAAAGCCTTACTGAGAAGCATTCAACATGAGCTAGCTAAGTGGGCAGAGAGACTGCACCTGTAGATTAAATGACGTGATATTATAAAACTGGTAATTTTCCCCAAATTGATCCACAGATCCAGTGTAATTGTAATCAAAACCTCAAGTATTTTTGTGGGGTTTGTTAATCTGATTCTTTGAAACAGTCTTACTTTGTCACCCAGGCTGGAATGCAGTGGCGTGATCTCGGCTCACTGCAGCCTCAACCTCCCAGACTCAAGTGATCCTCCCACCTCAGCTTCCTGAGTAGCTGGGACTGCAGGCATGCACCACCGCACTTGGCCAAATAAAAAAATTTTTTTTTTTCATAGAGGCAAGGTCCCACTATGTTGTCTAGGCTGTTAAGCTGATTCTTAAACTTGTGAGGTAATCGAAATAGCTAAATTAAAACAAAATATTCTTTTAATTTGTTTCTTTAATATAGAGATGGGGTCTCCCTATGTTGCCCAGGCTGGTCTCAAATTCCTTGGCTCAGTGATCCTCCCACCTCCACTGACAAGGTATTCTTAAACAACAAACTGGACATACGTGCCCCTCCAAATGTCAGGCTGTAATAAATAAGACTTTGTGTAAGTGTTGTAGTAGTTGTCTAGACCAGTGGAACAGAATTTGAGAAACAGATCCAGGAATACATGGATTTTGACATTTCTTAGAGGGGAAATTGCAGATCAGTGGTGAAATAATTGACTTTTCAGTAAGTGTGGTAGAACAATTTGACAGCCATGTGTGGAAAAATTTTTCCCAGATTACTACCTGATGATATGCACAAAAAATGAATTCCAGATTTATGAAAAATCTAGATGTGAAAAGTAAAGCTAAAACTCTCTTTAGAGATAGATAATATTGGAGAGTGTCTCCATGACCTCAGGATAGAAAATAACTTCTTCAACAAGCCATTTGAAGCAGTAACTGTAAAAGAAAAGTTCATATATTCAGTTTCATTCAAGTGAAGTCATTTTGTTCTTCAAAAGATGTCATAAGGATCACAACAAGGCCAGCCACAAGTTGGAAGAAGATATTTGCAAAAACATTACAGCAGTGTTTGTTGGTTATCCAGAATACATAGAGAAGAACTATAGCTGGGAATAAATAAATAAATAAATAAATAAATAGGCTGGGCG
>NW_016859456.1:0-1486 GCF_001698545.2 Rhinopithecus bieti | reverse complement strand
AAAAAAAAAAAAAAAAAAAAAAAAAAAAAAGAGTGATATGTGTCACTGGTCTGGTAGTAGGGAGGGCTGCAAATTGATACAATTTCTGGATTAGACTGTGCCTATGCCTCAACCAATTCCAGTGGCCTTTTTTCCAGTGCCCTCCTTAGTCCTTCAACAACATTAAATCTTACGGCCCATACCCCTTTATACCACCCTCTCTTCTTTAGATCTCTGTTACAAAGCAATATTCTGGGTCTCCTGTAAAGTCTCTTGCCTTCCCTCCTCAGACTTTCCCCCTCAACATATCTCTCTAGCTTTCTCAGCTGAGCCTTTGATCCTGTGTACTCTTTGCTTGGGATATTTTGCCTTTCTTTTACATCTCTGCTTGCTGAAAATTTTGCCATTCTTCAAGCTCCATCTCAAATCTGCTTCCCTGGTTTTCCCCGCACCTGGGAGACAGTTCTGCCCTTAAACTGCCAAGGCATAGGATGTTTGGGTACCATACCTAGAATTGTTTTCCTTCTTGTACTTTTCTAATTGAGTTCTTGTCCAATACTGACAGTATGAAATTTCTTAAGACCAGGCAAGGACTTTATATTCTTAGCATACGACTCCCTGCTTTTACTATGGTGGATGCTCAATAAATGTTTGGTCCTTTTAAACTCTTTTCTTGCTGCCTGTTGGAAAGATTATTTTTAAGATTTCATGTTGTTTCTATTATAGGCTCATTAGTAATGCTCTTTATTTTGTGTTTTCCCTGGTGTTTATTCCAGGACATACAATATGTAACAATTTAGTATTAGTACACATATATAACTAGGTTATACATTGCTGCATGACAACCTGCCCTCGAATTTAGTGGCTTAAAACAACAAATATTGATTATCTAATAGTTTGTGTGATTTAGGAATCTAGGTATGGCTTTGCTGGGTTCTCTGGCTCAAGGTCTCTCAAAAGGCTGCAATCAAGATATTGGCTGGGGCTGCAGTCATTTCTTCTGAAAGCTTGATTGAGGGAGGATACACTTCTAAGCTCATGTATGTGGTTGTTGGCAGGATTCAATTCCTTGTAGTCTGTTGGACTGAGGGCCTCAGTTCATCACTGACTGTCAGCTGGAAACCTCCATCAGTTCCTTGCCCCATGGAACAAGTGAAACATAACAAGAGAGGGTGAATAAGAGAGAAGCCAGAGTCTTTTTTTTTTGTACCATAATCTTGGAAGTGACATATTCTATTTGTTATGAGTCGTTGTATCCATCACCCATTCAAAGGGCAGGTATTACACAATGACGTGAATAATAGATGTTGTGGATCATTGGAAGTCATCTTAGAAGCTGCCTACCATAACATCCTTCTAACTTTTAATATTCTACCTTGAAATAATAATATACCATTTTAGAGGGTATATTATTCATGTGAAAACCTGTAACAACATATTTTAATTTTCCTCCTCCCAGTCCTTCAATTACCTTTTTCATCATTTTTCTACATATGTTATACCATAT
>NW_016859455.1:0-1259 GCF_001698545.2 Rhinopithecus bieti | reverse complement strand
GCAGTTTTACAGAAAACGTCTTTTGATTATTACCTTATTATATTTTCTTTGTCACAATAGGCTTTAAAGCACTCCTGAATATCCTATTGCAGAATCCATGAAAACAGACTTACCAAACTGCTCAATGAGAAGAATGGTCTAACTCTGTGAGATGAATTCACACATCACAATGCAGTTTCACAGAAAGTTTATTTCTAGTTTTTATCTGAGGATATTTCCTTTTTTACCATGGTCCCCAATGCGCTCCCAAGTATCCCATTGCAGATTCCATGAAAACTGTTAGCAAACTGCTCCATGAAAAGAAAGGTGTAACTCTGTGAGTTGGATTTGCACTCCACAAAGAACTTTCTCAAAAAACGTCGTTCTAGTTTTTAACTGAGGATATTTCCTCTTTCACCATAGGCTTCAGTGCAATCCAAAATGTCCTTTCTCAGATTCCTCACACAGTGTTATCAAACTGATCCATGAAAACAATCATGTAACTCTGTGAAATGAATAAACACTTTACAGTGTGGTCTCTCTGAAAACTTCTTTTCAGTTTTAATCTGGGGATATTTCCTTTGTCACAACAGGCTTCAATGCGATCAAAATATTCCTTTTCATATTCCGCAAAAACAGTGCCATCAATGCACTCCATGAAAAGAATCGTGCAAATTTGTGAGATGAATTCACAAATCACAAAGCAGTTTCTCAGAAATCTTCTCTCTAGTTTTTATATAATGATATTTCATTTGCCACCTTAAGCTTCAATGCACTCTGAAATATCCCATTGCAGATTCCAAGAAAACAGTGTTTGCAAACCGCTCAGTGAAAAGAACAGTGTAACTCTGTGAAATGAATTCACACATCACAAAGAGTTTCTCAGAAAACTTCTTTCTAGTTTTTATCTGAGGATAATTCCTTTTTTAACCACAGGAATCAATGTCCTCGTAAATATCCCCTTGTGGATTCCACAAAAACAGGGTTAGCAAACTGATCCATGAAAATAAAGGTGTAACTCTGTGAGATGAATTCACACATCACAAAGAACTTCTCAGAAAGATTCTTTCTAGTTTTAATCTGAGGATATTTCCTTTGTCACCAGTCTTCAAAGTGATACAAAATATCCTGACTGAGATTGCCCAGAACCAATGCTATCAAACTGATCCATGAAAAGAGTTGTGTGTGGGGGGGAGCAAGATGGCTGAATAGGAACAGCTTCAGTCTCCAAATCCCAGCGAGAGCGACACAGAAGACCGGTGATTTCTGCATTTTCAACT
>NW_016859453.1:0-1499 GCF_001698545.2 Rhinopithecus bieti | reverse complement strand
TACAACCAAATGCTCATGGACAAGAAGAATCAATATTGTGAAAATGGCCATACTGCCCAAAGTAATTTATAGATTCAATGCTATTTCCATCAAGCTACCCTTGACTTTCTTCACAGAACTAGAAAAAAACTGCTTTAAATTTCATATGGAACAGAAAAGGAGCCCGTATAGCCACAAGAATCCTAAGCAAAAAACAAAGCTGAAAGCATCATGTTACCTGACTTCAAACTATACCTCAAGATTACAGTAACCAAAACAGCATGGTACTGGTACAAAACAGATATATAGACCAAGGGAACAGAACAGAGGCCTCAGAAATAACACCACAAATCTATACACAAATCTATAACCATCTGATCTTTGACAAATCTGACAAAACAGGAAATGGGGAAAGGATTCCCTATTTAATAAATGGTGCTGGGAAAACTGGCTAGCCATGTGGACAAAACAGAAACTGGACCCTTTCCTGACACCTTATACAAAAATTAATTCAAGACGGATTAAAGACTTAAACATAAAACCTAAAGCCATAAAAACCCTAGAAGAAAATCTAGGCAATACCATTTGGGACATAGACATGGGCAACGACTTTTTTATCATTATTTGAAATGAATAAAACACCAAAAGCAATTGCAACAAAAGCCAACATTGATAAATGGGATCCAGTTAAACTTATGAGCTTCTGCTCAGCGAAAGAAACTGTCATCAGAGTGAACAGATAACCTACAGAATAGGAGAAAATTTTTGCAATCTATCCATCTGACAAAGGGCTAATATCCAGAATCTACAAGGAACATAAACAAATTTACAAGTAGAAACCAAACGACTTCATCACAAGGTAGGTGAAGGATATGAACAGACACTTCTCAAAAGAAGACATTTACATGGCCAACAAACATATGAAAAACAGCTCGTCATCTTTGGTCGTTCAAGAAACGAAAATCCAAACCACAATGAGATACCATCTCACTTCAGCTAGAATGGCAATCATTAAAGAGTCTGGAAACAACAGATACCAGCAAGGATGCAGAGAAATAGGAACACTTTTACACTGTTGATGGGAGTGTAAATTAGTTCAACCATTGTGGAAAATAGTGTGGCAATTCCTCAAGGATCTAGAACCAGAAATACCATTTGACCCAGCAATCCCATTACTGGGTATATACCCAAAGATTATAACTCATTTGACTACAAAGACACATTCACACGTATGTTTATTGTGGCACTATTCACAATAGCAAAAACTTGGAACCAACCCAAATGCCCATTAGTGATAGACTGGATAAAGAAAATGTGGCACATATACACCATGGAATACTGTGCAGCCATAGAAAAGAATGAGTTCATGTCCTTTGCAGGGACATGGATGAAGTTGAAAACCATCATCCTCAGCAAACTAACAAAGGAACAGAAAACCAAACACCACATGTTCTCACTCATAAGTGGCAGCTGAACAGTGAGAACATGTGGACACAGGGAGTGGAACATCACACACCAGG
>NW_016859452.1:0-1007 GCF_001698545.2 Rhinopithecus bieti | reverse complement strand
TACTTTGTCTAGCCTCTTTCTTCAAGCAGATGTTGTCTTTTAATTGAACTTATTTTTAATGTTTTCATATGGATAAATCTCTCCAACAGTAGTTTGCCAAAGATAGGATAGTTTCTCTTGTGATGTATACAAATGTTGAGTTTTTAAAGGCTTGGTTTTCCCCTTTATGCTTTCAACCTTAGTCAGGCTAGGAAAGGTAGATTCAGGATTGATTTCAGCTGTTCTTTTCCTGTGGTATATGAGTCTAAAGGCTCATCTCTACCCCATAAGCCTGGGAAGTAAAGGCTGCAGTGAGCCGTGATTGTGCCACTGCACTCCAACCTGGGTGGCAGCAAGACCCTGTCTCAAAAAAAATGAGCAAATAAATAGGCAAAGACCTAGAATTTTATACAGTACCTCTTCCTCTGTTCTCTTAATACTGGTATTGTGAATTTCTGTGTAACTCACTCTTTTCTCCCCTAACAGGGTTGTTGGTACAGAGGAACGTATTCCTATTCCCCTCATGGATTACATCCTTAATGTGGTAAGATTCAACACAGGGCAAACTGGCTAAAGGTGTTTGTATGCTTTTCTGGAAAATGTGTGGCGTTATCAGAGTCCAGTAATTACCGTATTTATTTTAATTGGAATCCAATTAAGAGGAGAAAGATGTGCCACCCTTTTGTTTTTGTTCTAGACTGGTTTGCCAGAAATTAGCCAACATGACCCCCATTATTTTTTATTCCGGATTTTTTTGTTCACTGTTACCATGCTTCATTAGAATCCAGACAGGATTCTGTAACAGGTTTTGTTTTGCCAGTCTGGTACAGGCTGATCATCCCAAATCCAAAATGCTCCAAAATTTGAACCTTTTTGAGTACCAGCATAACACTGAAAGGAAATGCTCACTGGAGCATTTTCAGCCTGAACCGTATAATGCAAATATTCAAAAATTAAAAATCTGAAATATTCATGGTGCCCAAGCATTTCGAATATGAGATATACAACCTGTAACATGTTTTCCAAAC
>NW_016859451.1:0-420 GCF_001698545.2 Rhinopithecus bieti | reverse complement strand
CTCCAGCTAATCTCAACCCCCAGCCACATCCCCAGCGCCCTCCCCAACTAACTGAGATTTCCAATTCCACCTCCAGCCCCTCCAGCTAACCTCGACCTACAATTCCAGCCCCTCCCCAGCTAACTTGGACCTCCAATCCCACTCCAAGCCCCCTCCGCGGCTAACCTCGACCTGCGACTCTAGCCCCCTCCCCAGCAAACTCAAGACCTCCAATTCCACCCCAGCTCCCTCCCCAGCAAACTCAAGACCTCCAATCCACCACCAGCCCCTTCCTAGCTAACCTGGACCTGCAACTCCAGACCCCTCCCCAGCTAACTCAGACCTCCAATCCCACTCCAAGCCCCTCCCCAGCTAACCTGGACCTGCAACTCCAAACTCCTCCCCAGCTAACTCAGACCTCCAATCCTACTCCAAGCCCCA
>NW_016859450.1:0-1259 GCF_001698545.2 Rhinopithecus bieti | reverse complement strand
AAGAAAGGGTGGGTGGCATTGCCCAGTCCCTCCCTTGTTACTCCCTAGCGATGCCCTCTTTTCATTTTCATTTTCTTTCTTTTTTTTTTTTTTAAATAGATATGAGGTCTTGCTATGTTGTCGAGGCTGTCTCAAACTCCTGGGCTCAAGCAATCCACCCAACTTGGCCTCCCAAAGTGCTAGGATTACAGGTGTGAGCCCTGCGCCCAGCCTTCATTTTCTTTGTACATTTCCCATGATTCATCATTACACAAGTGTATTTTTGCTTGTTTGTCTGTCTCCTTTCTAGGAAGCAGGAGAACGGAGCCACGGTGCCTAGAACAAAGCAGCTCCTCAGTAAACATTTGTTGAATGAACAGTGGCAACAGGATGAGTTTTGGCATCAGACGTGGGTTCAAATTTCAGCTCTGCCACTGTTTTTAGCTGTGAGACTGACTCACCTGCTGACCCCTCAGAGCCTCAGTTTTCTCATCTATAAAATGGGGATACAAATGACTGCCTCACAGGATTGTTTGGGAAATCAGGCAAGATAATGATGTAAAAGCACCTGGGGATCTGTCAATGTGAGCTCCTTTTTCCTAGGGCCAAAGGGAAGTGACCATCCTCCCAAATCGGGTCCTGAGCTATCGAGTAAAGCAGCTTGTCTTCCCCAACAAAGGAGACGATGAATAAGCAAAGGCTGATGGGGAACAGGATTGGGAGTCCTAAACACACCAGTGAGGTGGGGGGTGGGATTCAACCAGACTCTGTCAGCCTAGGGTGGGTAGCTGGTGAGCTTGGAGGTTGTGGAGGGGTCCAGGGAAAAGGGTGGATTCAGCACTAGGAAGGACTGAGGCTCCATGCTCTGGCCTGGGGACCTGGACCCGCTGACCCAGGATTTGCCTGAACATGACGTAAGAGTCATTAACTCCTCTCCCAGTCTCCAAAGAGAATAATTGTCTTTTTTGGCTGGGCGTGGTGGCTCACGCCTGTAATCCCAGCACTTTGGGAGGCCAAGGTGGGCGGATCACCTGAGGTCAGGAGTTCAAGACCAACCTGGCCAACGTGGTAAAACCCTGTCTCTACGAAATATATAAATATTAGCCAGGTGTGGTGGCGTGCGCCTGTAATCCCAGCTACTTGGGAGGCTGAGGCAGGAGAATTTCTTGAACCTGGGAGGCGGAGGTTGCAGTGAGCCGCGATCTCACCATTGCACTCCATCCAGCCTAGGCAACAAGAGCAAAACTCCATCTCAAAAAAACAAAAAAAAAAAGAAGAGT
>NW_016859449.1:0-424 GCF_001698545.2 Rhinopithecus bieti | reverse complement strand
GGGCAGGCCAGGTAAGGCTTGGGTGTTCCTGGGGTGCAAGGGCAGGCCAGGTAAGGCTTGGGTGTTCCTAGGGTGCAAGGCCAGGCCAGGTAAGGTTTGCCTGCACCTGAAGGGCCCCATGACTGCATTTATGAGGCTCACGCTCAACCAGCTGCTCTGCCCCTAGCTCCAGGGGCCTGTCTCCAGGACTCATGACAGCGGATGATGGCCACGCTCTACCCATCGGTGGGCGCTGTCTTCCTCCCTCCCCCTGGCGGTACCTGTGCCGACCTGAGCCCACAAGGGGGACCAGTAGCAGCCCCTACACCACTTTCTCAGAGAAAAGTAATGTTCTTACCAAGAAAAGTGAGTTGCGTTCCTGCTGCCCCTTGGCCACAGCCTGCCTTTGGAGGGCACTAGACCAGCAGTACAGAGCAGGACCAGG
>NW_016859448.1:0-219 GCF_001698545.2 Rhinopithecus bieti | reverse complement strand
GTTAACACTTTTCTTAAAATGTATTTTCTACTTTTTTGCACAAAACTATCTCATTTTAATTACTCTTAATCTACTTTAAATCTGGAAGTGAGCCTTCTTTTCAACAATACATAAATTTTTTTTTGTTATTTTCTCTTTTTGCTTGTTCATATTTTCCCAACATTATCCATTACATATTTCCTTATAGTTAATCAGATTAATTTCTCATCAATCTAATTT
>NW_016859447.1:0-1260 GCF_001698545.2 Rhinopithecus bieti | reverse complement strand
AAAAAAAAGAGAAGAGAAGAAAACAAAACAAAACAAAAAGAAAACAATTTCTAACCCTCTAATCTCTGGATTGGTTTTTTTCACATTGGTGAACTGATGACCCCAGCCCCAATCCTGAAGTTATCTAGTCCCTATTCCAAAGAGTCATCTCATTAACATACATAAGATACTGTTCTCACTCAAGAAATTCCAAGGGTTTTAGGATCTCTTTGCCAGGAATCAGAGACAAAGCAAATCTATTTTAATTATATTACAGATGGTCAATTCAATGATTACATTACCTTGTACAGTCATGCACAGCATAACAACATTTTGGTCAACCATTGACCACATATACAATGGTGGTCCTTTAAGATTATAATACCATATTTTTACTGTACCTTTTCTGTGTTTAGATATACAAATACTTACCATTGTGTTACAATTGTCTGCCATTTTCAACACAGTAACAGTATTTAATACAGTAACTTACAAGCAATAAGCTCCACCATATAACCTAGGTGCATAGTATATTATACCATCAAAATTTGAGTATACTCTACACTGTTTGCATCATAAAATTGCCTAACAATGCATTTCTCAAGCCATATCCTCATCATTAAGTTAAGCAATGCATGACTGTATAAGATTCTGTATTAGCAGACTACAGAGAGTATCCATTGGCCTTGAAGCAAAGTTCCACATCTGGAGAGGGCTATGTTGCATAGATGGTGAGTAGGCTCCAGGATCTGAGTATGGCTCCAACTGACAACTAATGAGAAAGCAGGAACCACTGTCCTTTAACTGCAAGTTAGATGGAGCAAAAGCCTCTCTTAGGGGGCTGCAGTCCCCACAGCATGAAAATAAAGAAAAATCTTTAGTTTCATCAAGGGAATTTCCAGGCATCTAGCTAGCTCTGAGTAGTAAATGAGCAACTTGATAAGCAAGATAGTAGTAATAGCTTAAAAAATAGCAAAGGAGGCTGGGCATGGTGGCTCACGCCTATAATCCCAGTACTTTGGGAGGCCGAGGCAGGTGGATCACCTGAGGTTAGGTGTTCGAGACCAGCCTGGCCAACACGGTGAAATCCTGTCTCTACTAAAAATACAAAAATTAGCTGGGAGTGGTGGTGGGCACGTGTAATACCAGCTACTCAGGAGGCTGAGGCAGGGAGAATCACTAGAACCGGGGAGGTGGAGGTTGCATTGAGCCAAAAAAAAAAAAAAAAAAAGCAAAGGAAATTAGAATCATGTGAGGGTTTGCTTGCCTACAGAAACTAAA
>NW_016859446.1:0-1005 GCF_001698545.2 Rhinopithecus bieti | reverse complement strand
AAACCATAAATTGTGTTCAATAAAAGATTAAATAAAAAATGTTTTAGGTTTCTTTTCCAAAACAAAACCTCGGTAAAACCTTTTCCATTTTTATCATGACTACAAAATTTTGGTTCATGTTTTAAGTGTTTTCAATGTAAGCAAAGTTTATTTTAAAATATGGATAAAGAAGTCTTAGAATAGTATGATTTAAGAATTTGGATAATCTTGGTCATTAGGCAAATAAGGCATATATTCATTATGTCAACAACCCAAAAGGAAGAGAAAATCTGGTCTTTTATGACATAAAAAAAAGAAGCTCTACAAAGATGTAATAATCCAAATGTGAAGGAAACTAAAATGTGGCGTGATTCTGACCCTCAGATGGGGTGTAAAATACAATAATTCATTTGACTTTGATGCTTGATGCATCTGCTTTTAAGAAGCTATATCTAATTTCTTTCTTTCTTTTTGTTGTTTTTTTTGTTTTTTTTTTTTTTTTTTTTTTTTGAGATGAAGTCTCGCTCTGTCGCCAAGGCTGGAGTGCAGTGGTGCGATCTCGGCTCACTGCAAGCTCCGCCTCCCAGGTTCACGCCATTCTCCTGCCTCAGCCTCCCGAGTAGCTGGGACTACAGGCGCCTGCCGGCTAAATTTTTTTTGTATTTTTAGTAGAAACAGGGTTTTCACTGTGTTAGCCAGGATGGTCTCAATCTCTTGACCTCGTGCTCCGCCCGCCTCGGTCTCCCGAAGTGCTGGGATTACAGGCGTGAGACACCGCGCCCAGCCAGCTATATCCAATTTTTGTGGAACCAGTCACGTTACTTGGCTCTATGGTGAATACTATTTACATAATTATAATATGGAAAAGTGTAATATACATATTTATATACTTTTCACAATCTGTAGGTAAATATGAACACTTTAATTTTATTTAAATTGCAGGATTAATAGGTTATAAATCAACAATTTATTTAAAATTTCACATTGACTCAAATAGAGATGTAAAAGGCGGGATAAAGATTGTAC
>NW_016859445.1:0-541 GCF_001698545.2 Rhinopithecus bieti | reverse complement strand
ACTTCACTGACTAAGTAAAATGGTGTTAGAATACTGCTCAATGAGAACAGAAATTTAACTGTGTGAGTGGATTCACGTGACCTAGAGCAGTTTCACATTAAGTTTCCATCTGGTTTTTTTAGGAGGGTATTTCTTTTTCAGCATATTCTTAAGAGCATTCCTAAATGTCCTCTGTCAGTTTCCACAGAAACAGTCATTTCAAAATGCTCAATCGAAAGAGTGATTTAACTCTATGATATGAATACACACATGACAAAGCAATTGCTCCGAAAGCTTCTCTCCAGTTTTCATTGGAAGACGTTTCCTTTCTCACCACAACCCTCCAGGCGCCACTTAATATCCCTTCACAGATTCCTCAAAGACAGAGTTTCTAAACTGAGCAACATGGTGTAACATTTAAATCTCCGAAGTGAATGCACACGTCAGAGAGCAGTTTCTTGGAACGCTTCTTTCTGGGTTTTATTTCAGGATATTTCACTTTTTGCTGTAGTTTTCAATGCACTGCAAAATACAACTATTTCAGATTTACAGGAACAGTGTT
>NW_016859444.1:0-1674 GCF_001698545.2 Rhinopithecus bieti | reverse complement strand
TACACCAAGTGACTGTTATGCAAAAGAAAAATAAATAAAGGAAAATGAGTCTTATTTATTGAAAATAAATAAGTCAGCAATAACTTATCAGACTGGCTAAAAACTTTGTTTCTACGTGAACTCAATCAAGTTAACTCCTTCAGATCACTGGAAAGGTCAGATACTTTTGACACACATACTATCACTGTATACATCACCTCTAGAAAACAGGACTGCAGATCAAATCTTGATTTTTAAGAATCGAAATAGATTTGAATTATCTCTATTTTAGTTATTAATTCCTAAAACTGGGTACAATGAATTTGAGAAATGGGGAAACTTCTTGAAGTAAATAAAATTATAAATTCAGTAAGCACACATAATTTAATCCTTCTTATATTTATGGGCTCTGGGAAGACCTGATATTCTTGCCCATGTGAGGATTTCTATTTCTTTGGATCATGGATTTCCTAGTATTAGCTGAAACCATAGAGAAAACTGTTCATGTCACATAGTCTCCCCAGACACATTCTGGGATTACTAAAAATCTCACAAGTCATCTTGTTTTTGAAAGATTTACAGCATGATTTTCTGATCAGATAAGTTGGATAAGTTAGTTTCAGATCTGTATCTGAAAATGAATTTCTTCACTATTTGAGATTTATCATGGGCAATATCCTCAAAAAGTAGCCCACAGTTTACTTTCACTAACATGAAAGGGCTTTGGAAGGCTGCCTAAAGAGAAAATACCTACAATTCAGAGAATTATGATGACTTTTTTTTTTTTTTAAGCTTCTATACCTCTTCAAAGTTTCCATTGAATCAGGGTCACTTAACTCTACTCTCTACTTCCAATTGACTTTAAACTTCTCATATGAACTTTAGTACAAAAAAGAAACCCATGATAACCAAGATTTTAAGTTATTTTGCTCAGGTTCTGGTTGGGGATATTGACATTACCAGTCTGCTAAATAATAAAACTCCCAGAAGTGAGGAGGTAGCTCTGGAAGGTAAGAATTTTTTTCTCTCAAATTAATGCTTTTTATTTGTTTCTAAATTGGCTAGCATCCAAATTTCTTTGTTAAATTTCCATAAATTACTGTTCCTTTGCTTCTGTGTTTGAAGAATAATACAGCGGCAGCCATTTGTGCTCAAACGCATATTTTTTATTCTTTTATCTTGAATTTTCTTTAGACTTAACATTTGAAATTAAATAACAGTTTCACAAATTAACAATTGTTTGTTTCGCTTTCCACTACTCAGGGTCTCCTCCCACTTCTCTTTACTAGGTGAGGATATTGAAAATACCAAGCAAGTCTAGAAAATAATTCTTTGAAGTGAAATCCTTGTGTAGAGAAAATGAGAAGATAAAAGCTTACTTATAGATCTGTGCTTGCCTCTGAATTACCGGAATATTGGATATCAGCTCTTTTCTTTTTAGTACCGCTGGTCCTTGAATACGTTATTTTGGTCTATGTTTTTTCATCATACTGTTGATGAGAAAAGAATCAATCCCAGTTAGGGCCGTTGTCTGTGTGGCATTTGCACGTTCTCCCCACATCTGTGTGGGTTTTCGCAGGGTACTCCGGTTTCCTCCCAAATTCCAGAGATGTGTGCGTTAGGTGAACTGGTGTGTCTACACCATGTCAGTCTGAGGGTGTGTGTGCGTGTGTGTGTGTGTGTGTGAGTGTGTGT
>NW_016859443.1:0-3345 GCF_001698545.2 Rhinopithecus bieti | reverse complement strand
TTTTTTTTAGTTGAGCCACAACTGGTTCTTTTCACTTATAAAGCCATGGGCTTCCATCATGGTTTTCTACAATAAGCTGATTTATAACCACCTTAACTGTGTTTTGGCAGTCTCTATTTCTCTGGCAGTCTTCCAGGTGGCAAGATTCCATGTGCTTATAGAGAACAAACCCATGTAAAAGGATCCACAGCTGATTTCGAATTTCTCTCTCTTTTTTTTGAGACGAAGTCTCACTCTGTTGCCCAGGCTAGAGTGCGGTGGCACAATCTCGGCTCACTGCAACCTCTGCCTCCTGGGTTCAAGTGATTCTCCTGCCTCAGCCTCCGAAGTAGCTGGGATTACAGGCATACACCACCACACCCATCTAATTTTTGTATTTTTAATAGAAATGGGCTTTCACCATGTTGGTCAGGCTGGTCTTGAACTCCTGACCTCAGGTGATCTGCCCACCTCGGCCTCCCAAAGTGCTGGGATTACAGGCATCAGCCATTGCATCTGGTTATTTATTTATTTATTTATTTATTTTTTGAGACAGGGTCTCGCTCTGTCACCCAGGCTGGAGTGCAGTGGCACAATCTCAGCTCACTGCAACCTCCACCTCCCAGGTTCAAGTGATTCTCTTACCTCAGTTTCCTGAGTAGCTGAGACTATGGCACACACCACCATGTCCAGCTAATTTTGTATTTTAGTAGAGATGGGTTTTGCTATGTTGGCCAGGCTGGTCTTGAACTTACGACCTCAGGTGATCCACCCACCTTGACCTTCCAAAGTGCTGGGATTACAGGCATGAGCCACCGCACCTGGCCTCAAATTTCTCCTTCAACTCAAAAAGATTAAAATACTTGGCCGGGCGTGGTGGCTCACGTTTGTAATCCCAGCACTGTGGGAGGTCAAGGTGGGTGGATCGCGAGGTCAGGAGTTCGAGACCAGCCTGGCCGAGATGGTGAAACCCCATCTCCACTAAAAATATAAAAATTAGCTGGGCACGGTGGCGGGCGCCTATAATCCCAGCT
The DNA here is from genome assembly GCF_001698545.2 of Rhinopithecus bieti. NCBI lineage: Eukaryota > Metazoa > Chordata > Mammalia > Primates > Cercopithecidae > Rhinopithecus > Rhinopithecus bieti. Next base: position 2,332 of record NW_016859443.1, on the reverse strand, counting down.
ACTCAGGAGCCTGAGGCAGGAGAATCAGTTGAACCCGGGAGGCGAAGGGGTTGCAGTGAGCCAAGATCATGCCACTGCACTCCAGCCTGGGCAACATAAGCAATACTCCATCTCAAAAAAAAAAAAAAAAAAAAAAAGAAAAGAAAAGAAAATACTATGTTTGAGTAACTCCCTGGCAGGACAGATATGGGATGTTTTGCCTTATCCTTGTCTTTAGAAACTGAAATATTTAGCAACCACACCTGCAGAAGCATGCTGGCTCTTGATGCGGGTACTTGTTTTCAAGGCTGTAAACAGCCACATAACCCCTCTTGGCACTGTGCTAGGCCCTGGAGGTGCAATGGTGAGCAAGAAAGCCTGGTCCCTGACCTTCATTCCTGCCATGTATCTAATCCAGTGGCCTTTCAGCTTAAAATAATTGTTCTAAATTGATGCATAATAATTGTACAAATCCACATGGTACATGGGATGTTCTGATACATGCATACAACATGTAATGATCAAATCAGGGTATCTAGGAGATCCAGCACCTCAAACATTTATTATTTCTTTGTACTGGAAACATTTCACATCTTTTGTTCTAGCTATTTTGCACTATACTACAGATTGTTGTTAACTATAGTCACCCTACTGTGCTATCAAATACTAGAACTTATTTCTTCTAACTATATTTATGTGGGGTCTTTTTGTGTGTTTTGTTTTGTTTTGTTTAAGACAAGGTCTCCTTCTGTTACCCAGGCTGGAATGCAGTGGCATCATCACAATCACAGCTCAGTGCAGCCTCGACCTCCCAGGCTCAAGAGATCCTCCCACCTCAGCCTCCTGAGTAGCTGGGACTACAGGCACAAACCACTATGCCCAGCTGATTTTTTGTGTTTTTGTTTTTTTAGAGACGGAGTTTCACCATGTTGCCCAGGCTGGTCTTGAACTCCTGGGCTGAAGCCATCCTCTCACCTTGGCTTCCCAAATCGCTGGAATTACGGGAGTGAGCCACTGTGCCCAGCCCCTAACTGTATTTTTGTACCCATTCACCAAACCTCTCTTCACCTCTCCCCACCCTTCCCAGCATCTCCTAACTACCATTTGACTGTCTACCTCCATGAGATCAGCTTTTAAACTCCTACATATGAGTGAAAATAGGCGATACTTGTCTTTCCGTGTCTGGCTTATTTCATTCAACATAATGACCTCCAATTCCAACCATGTTGCTACAGAGGACAGAATTTCATTTCTTTTTAGGCTGAAGAGAATCCTATTATGTATATATGTACCACATTTTCCTCATCTATTCTTCCATTGAGGGGCACCTAGGTTGAGTCCATATCAGCTTTTTTTTTTTTTTTTGAGGCGAAGTCTCACTCTGTCGCCCAGGCTAGAGTGGCACAGTCTCAGCTCACTGCAACCTCCACCCCTGGGTTGATGTTTAGGCATAGTTCTATTCTTCCACAACTTTTCTGGAGGTGTGAATAACAAGCCTTTCTGGATGTGAAATGATTTGAAAGGAAAATCTCACGTTAACAAAAAAGCTTTGCTGGATGTGGTGGTGCATGCCTGTAGTTTCAGCTACTTGGGAGACTGAGGTGGGAGGATTGCTTGAGCCTAAGAGTTTGAGTCCATTCTGGGCAACATAAAATTTTAAAATAACAATAATAATAAAGAAGTTGTTTGTAGCTTTGGAAACATTCATTTTTATTTGTTATTTTATTTTATTTTATTTTATTTTTTGAGAAGGATCTCCAGGCTGGAGTGCAGTGGTGCGATCTCGGCTCACTGCAGCCTCTGCCTTGCAGGTTCGTATGGTTCATGTGCCTCAGCCTCCCAAGTAGCTGGGATTAGAGACGCCCACCACCATGCCCGGCTAATTTTTGTACTTTTGGTAGAGATGGAGTTTCACCATCTTGGCAGGGCTGGTCTCGAACACTTGACCTCAAGTGATCTGTCCGCCTCAGCCTCCAAAAGTGCTGGGATTACAAGCATGAGATACTATACCCAGTGTGATTTTTATTTGTAATTTCAAACATATCTTGCATAGCCATGAGGAGTATTTTGTGGCTGGGCTCGGTGGCTCATGCCTGTAATCTCCGCACTTTGGTGAGGCCAAAGTGGGAGTTTTGCTTGGCCCAGGAGTTGTAGATCAGCCTGGGTAACATAGGGAGAGGCCATCTCTCCAAAAAAAAAAAAAAAAAAAAAAAAAAAAAAAAATTAGCTGGGCGTGATGACACATGCCTGAAGTCCCAGCTACTCTAAAGTAGAAGGCTAAAATGGGAGGATCACTTGAGCCTGGGAAATTGAGGCTGCAATGAGCCATGATTGTGTTGCTGTACTCATCCTG
>NW_016859442.1:0-1954 GCF_001698545.2 Rhinopithecus bieti | reverse complement strand
AAGGAAGACTGATGCCTTTAAAATGCTGTTATTGCTTAAAGGTTGGAAACTTTAGAAATTGCTTGAGGATAGGTAGCATTGGCCTCTCGGGTGCCAAATTGTTCTCTCCCTTTATTTCTCTTACTGTTATCACCTGTCTTTTTGCTTGGCTTTCTTCCAGGAGAATTGCCCCAATTCCTATACTCTGGATCATATGCCAGGCTTCTTGACTAGAGGTCTTGCGTTCTTGGATATTCTTTCCTTCCATCCCATTTTTATGTGTAATTCCTTAAACCACACCCCAGAGTCTTAGATTATTATCACATACATTTCAGTTTTACTGGATTTGATTTTTTGAAAATCTGTTGGTTGCCTGGCTTCTGTTCTTCCTAGTACTCTTGCACTTTATTCTTTCTTTTGTTCTCACCTTCTCACTCTAAGGTACCAACAAACTCTCATCTACAAGGAGCCTTACCTCCCTTTGCCTTTGTAAGTTATCACCTTCAGATTCCTCACTCCTCTCTACCTTCCCATGGCCTAGTGCCTCTCTCCCATCTTCTGACTTTATTGTCACTATCACTTAGCATTTCTTCTTTTAGAATCCATTTTTTTTTTTTTTTTTTTTGAGACAGAGTCTGGCTCTGCCACCCAGGCTGGAGTGCAGTGGCCGGATCTCAGCTCACTGCAAGCTCCACCTCCCGGGGTTACGCCATTCTCCTGCCTCAGTCTCCCGAGTAGCTGGGACTACAGGCGCCCGCCACCTCGCCCGGCTAGTTTTTTGTATTTTTTAGTAGAGACGGGGTTTCACCGTGTTAGCCAGGATGGTCTCGATCTCCTGACCTTGTGATCCGCCCGTCTCGGCCTCCCAAAGTGCTGGGATTACAGGCTTGAGCCACCGCGCCTGGTCAAAATCCATTTTATTAAGGGAGAATTTACACAGAATGAAGTGTATCTATTTTAAGTGGACAGTTTGATGAGTTTTGATAAAGGTATACACCAGTGTAACCACCACCCCTATTGTGATATGTAACATTCCTTCACACAGAATGCTCCCTCATGCCCCTTGTAGTCAATACATACAACCCCAGGCAACCACTGACATGCTTTTTATCACTCTAGATTCGATTTGTCTTTATTAGGGCTTTATATAAATGGAATAATACCTTACATACTCTTTTGGGTCTGGCTTCATTTGTTCAGCATAATCATTTTGCAATTCATCCATGTTATTAAGTATATCTCTGGTTTATTCCTTTCGAATGATGAATAGTATTTCATGGAATAAATATATTACTATTTGTTAATCTCTACACCTATAGGTGGTTAATATTTGGTTATTATGAATGAAGCTGCAGTGAACATTCTGGTCTGTCTTTTTGTGAACATACGTTTACATTTTTCTTGGGTAGATACCTAAGATTGGAACTGTTAGGTCATATAATATGTGTATACTTACCTTTGGAAGAAATTGTCAAACTGTATTCCAAATTGGCTGTACCATTTTACATTCCCAGCAGCAATACATAAAGATTCCTGTTGCTCCACATCCTCATCAACACTTGTTATCATTATCATCAAACTCTTTTATTTTTGCTATTATAGTGGATGTTATCATTTAAAGTTGCATTTATCTTATGAGAATAATGATGTTAAGCATCTTTTTATGTGCTTATTGACCATAAACATTTTTTGGTGTGAAATATCTACTCATATGTTTCTCATTTTTTAATCAGGTTGTCTTCTTATTAGTGATTTTAATATATTTACTGGATACAAATCCTTTGCCAGATATATGTATTGCTAATATTTTGTTCCAATCTGTGGCTTGAAATTTCATTTTCTTTTTGGTGCCCATCAAAGAGCAAACATTTTAATTTTGATGAAGTCCAATTTATCATCTGTTTTATTGTTAGTACCTTTTGCAATCTGTTTAAGAAATCTGGCCGGGCGCTGTGGCTCAAGCCTGTAATCCCAG
>NW_016859441.1:0-1858 GCF_001698545.2 Rhinopithecus bieti | reverse complement strand
TTTCCTATCAAGGCCTTTAAAAGGTAAGCATTTATCTTAAGAAAAAAATGATAGTTGTACATTTTTTTCTAATGAATTTTTTCTTTTCTTTTTTATTATTATTATTATTTTTTGAGATAGAGTCTTGCTCTGTTGCCCAGGCTGGAGTGCAGTGGCTGGATCTCGGCTCACTGCAACCTTGGTTTCCCAGGTTTAGGAGATTCTTCTGCTTCAGCTTCCCCAGCTTCTGGGACTACTGGCAGGCGCCATCATGGCTATATATATATTTGTATTTTTTAGTGACACAAGGTTTCTCCATGTTGGCCAGGCTGGTCTTGAACTCCTGACCTCAAGGAATTCACCCGCTTTGGTCTCCCAAAGTGCTGGGATTACAGGTGTGAGCCTCCGCTCCCGGACTGAGCTTTTTCTTGATGTTAAACCGGTTCTCTTTCTCCTGTGTATTTGTATCAATTCCATCTATAAATGAGAAAAAAAGCTTACACAAGCCCTCACAAAAATCTTCTACTTCATTATCATTGTATAGACAGTGAACTGTTTACAAGAATTTTAACATCTATTAAAATGTCATTTTGGCAATACAGAAATTACATTAACATGTTTATTCTATTTTTATAAAGTGCCAATAGCTTCAATATATATAAAATGTGATTAAAACCAAAACCTTTGTAAAAGGAGATGATCTGGCTTCCTCTTTCCTCACAATCCAAGTTTAAATTGTGCATTGTCATCTATAAAATACTCTTAAAGGAAAGAACTCATTCCTTTCCGGCAATTCTATTTTTTTAAATTCTTTCCTTTTCTAATTTTTTTGTTGTTGTTGTGTTGTTGTTGTTGTTGTTGTTGTTGTTGTCGTCATTGTTTTGAGACATGCTTTCAGTTGCCCAGGCTGGAGTGCAGTGACACAATCATGGCTCGCTGTATGCTTGACCTCCCCAGGCTCACGTGATCCTCCCACCTCAGCCTCCTGAGTAGCTGGGACTATAGGCAGGCACCACCACTCCTGGCTAACTTTTGTATTTTTTGTGGAGACAGGGTTTCAGTCTGTTGCTCAGGCTGATCTCAAACTCCTGGGCTCAAGCAATTCACCCACTTCAGCCTCCCAAAGTGCTGGGATTGCAGTCATGAGCCATCGCACGCAGTCCCTAACATTCTCTTATCTATCCTTCTGTCATCTTATCGGTGTGTAGAATGATAGTTGCTGATGTTGTCAAACCTATGATAACATGATGAACATCTCAAAGTTAATTTCAGTTAACACTAGCACCTTCTGAAATGTGAGCCAAATTCAGTATCGCAATGTCAAGTTTTCCTTTCAGCCATTTTGCCCTTATCTCCCATAATGCTGTAGAAAGTCATCATCTTAAAAGATGACAGAGCCAAAACCAAATGACATAAATTCTATTTAAAATGTTTGCTCATAAGATCAAATAAGAAAAGGTACACTTGTTTTCAGTGACATGTTTGATCCATCATTAGATAATATTGTAAGCATTACTAGAGTTATTAAAATTATGTCAGCTGAAACAGTCAAAACGTACATTAAAGGCTCAGAAGGTCTTTAAAATATCTAATGAGTTTTGCCAATGTGTGAAAAGAACAGTGCAATTGTCATTTATTGAAATTAGGCTTAAAGTGTACCACTGAATAGTTTAAAGCCTACACCAGGTACATCTGATCATTGTATGACTATATGCTATATAAAAAATGATTCACTATGTATTCTCACAAGGCACATTATGCAAGTCCAAAATACTCTCTTTCAGTACTTTATGAGCGATGCAAACGTGTAATTGTAAAATATGGCAATAATGTCGAATTACGAAAGTGCACATACATATATAATACGTATATGTGTGCA
>NW_016859440.1:0-285 GCF_001698545.2 Rhinopithecus bieti | reverse complement strand
CTATCAGGAGTTCTAAAATCCTTCGGTCCTCATATTGATGCAAAAAACTAAACACACGAACAAAATCTCTGTGCTTCACACAAAGTTACAATCCAATCTGTGGCCCCATACAGTCACCAGTATCATCAAATAGGCCACTACAGAGTAGGGGGATACAGGGGCAGCTCCAAGCCATGAACAAGAGAGCATTACATTCTGTATGCACCGTGTCCCAGAATACTTGTGTGAAACAGGTGGGAAAAAAAAGATGACTAATTTGTGTGTCTGTGTGTGTGTGTGTGTGTG
>NW_016859439.1:0-493 GCF_001698545.2 Rhinopithecus bieti | reverse complement strand
AATGGTCTCGATCTCTTGACCTCGTGATCCGCCTGCCTCGGCCTCCTAAAGTGCTGGGATTACAGGTGTGAGCCACTGCGCCTGGCCTAATTTTTGTATTTTTAGTAGAGACAGGGTTTCCCTATGTTGCCAAGACTGGTCTTGAACTCCTGACCTCAGGTGATCCACCCACCTTGTCCTCCCAAAGTGCTAGGATTATAGGCGTGAGCCACCGTGCCTGGCTGCATTGTGTCTTTCTATCTGCTGTCTTCTTTCTTGGTGCCTCTGTCTGTCCCCCTGACCTCTTAGCTTCCTATTTTTGGAATGCTCCAGGACTCAGCCCCTGGATCATTTCCCTTTCTAGACACTCACTCGCTTGGTGATCTCATCTGGTCTCATGACTCATTACGTGTATGCTGATGACTGTCTTTTGGGCATTTCCACTGGGATGTCTCACGAGGTGCCTCAAACTCAACATCTTAAGAATTTCTGGCCGGGCGCGGTGGCTCAAGCC
>NW_016859438.1:0-941 GCF_001698545.2 Rhinopithecus bieti | reverse complement strand
AGCCTCCCGAGTAGCTGGGACTACAGGCGCCCGCCACCACGCCCGGCTAGTTTTTTTTTGTATTTTTTTTTTAGTAGAGACGGGGTTTCACTGTGTTAGCCAGGATAGTCTTGATCTCCTGACCTCGTGATCCACCCGTCTCGGCCTCCCAAAGTGCTGGGATTACAGGCTTGAGCCACCGCGCCCGGCCGGAAGATCCATCTTCTATAACTTCTTAAGGCTGAATAGGGGCGATGATATTCCTGCCTAACTATGAGGGTCTCTTGCATTCAGCCTAGAGAAGAGCTCAGTCAGAAAGCGTCAGTATGCTAAGGTCCATTCATAACTCTTGAGTTTTGACAAAAGGTGACATCTGGAAAATTAAATAGTGTTTAATTTGAAGCCAGGCACGGTGGCTCACGCCTGTAATCCCAGCACTTTGGGAGTCTGAGGCTGGTGGATCACCTGAAGTCAGGAGTTCAAGATCAGCCTGACCAACATGGTGAAACCCCATCTCTACTAAAAATACAAAAATTAGCCAGATGTGGTGGCAGGCGCCTGTAATCCCAGTTACTCGGGAGGCTGAGGCAGGAGAATTGCTAGAACCCGGGAGACGGAAGTTATGGTGAGCCGAGATCGAGCCATTGTACTCCAGCCTGGGGGACAAAAGCAAGACTCTATCTCAAAAAAAACCAAAAGACAAACAAACAAACAAACAAGTGTTTAATTTAAGAAAACATTCAGTAAGCTTGTCCTGTATTCCTACACAAAGAGTATAACAGCAACACATTCCACAAGAGTAAAGAAAAATAAGTAAACTTATTCCAAGTAAACAAAATTAGAAGGCTTTCCACGAAGTGGGCAACTGCTGGAACTAAGCTGATATGGGGTTGTTAGCTAATTCTAATTTGTCCAGAATTAGAATACTGATCCAGATTTTATATTACCCACCTCTGTTTTTT
>NW_016859437.1:0-1955 GCF_001698545.2 Rhinopithecus bieti | reverse complement strand
GAGTTATTAACTGTGGGCCCCCAGACTGAGCCTCCTCGTCCAGTGGACCAATAGAACCCTATATAGGAAATCTGGAGTGAGAATCTGCTGAGAACAGTGCCCTGTTCTCTTTTGTCAAATGTTTATATGTGCAGATTCTGCAAATATATCAGGGGAAATCAGCCCTCTTTTATTTGTTTAGGGAGACGGAGCTCCTACCACATCAGACTGGGTGAATGGCTTTTCCTGCAACCAGGTGGAGGAAGGAAAGGGTGGCAGGTGAAAAATTTCATATCAACTTCCCCTTACCTTTTCCTGCTGGCAGGCCAGAAAACACGCTCTGAAGGGGAAGGAGTGGATCCTTTAAGGGGTCACCACATTTCTGCTGTCCTGTAGGGAGCCAGACATGACTCTATCATGCTTATCACTTTTCTGATCTTCTCATTGTTCTATTCTTTTTGAAATTTTTGTTTGTTCTTAATACTTTTACTAGTTTCTCTCATGTTTTCACTGCTACTATGACTGTTTCTTCCTCATTTAATCCCATTCCTCCCTTCCACCTTCCTAAAAGCAAAGAATAAAATGAACAACTGTAAACAATACTTATATAAGATAAATTAGTTGTCAAAAGACCTCCACTTAATTTGAGGACCTCCACTTAATACACGCAAATGCGTTTTAGTGTCATAGACTCTGTACTTAAAAATGATAGTGTTCCTTATGGAGGCATGCCTAACTTATCTTTTTCCCTGTAGGCAAAGCATGGTGCCATGGATAGAAAAAATAGCTCAGTAATTGTTTGTTGTCTAGCTAGATTGAATTAATAAAGATAAAATGTGGGCTACAACTACATTCTGTTTGACTTTCCCTGAAGCTTGAGATTCCACAGAAAAACAGGATATGGACCATACCCTTAAGAGTGCTCCAGGTCAACTATTAGAGAAAGGTGTCTAAGCCACTCATTATTGCCTAGGGTCTAAGTGCAGGAGTGAGTGCACACTGCCCTGCAGCCCTGACCACATAGAGGAGGAGTGGAGATGATCTGTCTGTGGGGACAGTTGAACTGCTGCTCTATTGTCTTTACGGCAGTAGTTAAGTCAAGGAGGTGGTTTGTCTAACAGCCAAGGCAAGCGGACACAGACATTCCAGACAGACAGAAGAGCATATGTAGGGCAATAAAGCCCACACCACCAGCAGCAGTGAGCAACGTGGAATATCACATTGGAAAGATGGAGCAGCAAATGAGGCTGGAGAGGTAGGCCAGGAACTAATAGAATCCCAGAACCGTTAACATAGTATTAAGCAAACAAACTTAGTGTTAGACTGCGTGTAAAAGAATTTTGTATGGCAAAAACAAACATTCTGAAGGTCGTGGTGATAGTTCTTATTGATGGATTGAATGTGGTGTAGGAAGAGAGAAAGAGATTTTTGGCTTCATCTTGGAAGGATGGAGCTGCTGTTTACCAAGATGCAGAAGATTGGGGCAGGCCTGGGCTTGAAGGAAAAGACCAGGGGTTTGTTTCTGGACAAGTTAAGTTTGATATGCCTTGTTGAATTCCATGTCTAAAGTTTAGAGGAGAGGTCTAGACTGGAGTTTATCAATTTGGGAGTTATCATTGCAAAGGTGGTCTTTCAAACTGAGATATTGAGCTCATCTAAGATGTGACCATAAACATAAAAGAGGGAACCCTGGCCCCCAATGTTTCTATGTCAGCAAGATGCGGAAGAACAAACAGGGGGTTAAGGCATGGCAGTCAGAGAGGTGGCAGAACACTGTGATCTTCTGGAAGTCTAGAGCATGAGGTATTTCAAGGAGATACTGTTTTTCAGATCTTTGTATTAAATTCTCCAGAATTCCATAACATATAAATACTGATGGTTTGGTAAAGATATTGGGGAAACTGATCACTCAGATTTGGGGAAGGGAGGGCATGTAAATTGGTTCCATATCTAGGGAAGCCCACATGGCAGTAAAT
>NW_016859436.1:0-492 GCF_001698545.2 Rhinopithecus bieti | reverse complement strand
AACTAAGCCCATAAATGGGCCAAGAGCTGTGTCTCCAAAGAGTAGGAGTTATCTGCCAAAGATGGCAGGGCCTTGCTTAAAAATTGTAGAGGGATATGCTGTGTTTCTCCTGTGGGAGCACTGCAAAGTATCGTCACATAGTTAGCATTGTAATTGTAACCTCAAAAAGCCATTTCAAATAGACAAGAGAGTTCTATTGATCCAGCTACTATAGGATAATGGGAAATATGGTAAGACCAGAAGATTGAATAAGCAGGACACCAGACACCACAGCCACAGTTCTTTAGCTGTGGGCTTCGAACAGCATTCCTATCTGCAAGTGAGACCTCAAGCACCATTGAGTTTGCTGGTTCCTGTGGCCCAAGTGGTAGAGGGGTTTGCACCAGAGCCTGCAGTAGTTGCAGAGTCTTTTCCTGTTCTGGATGCCCCTGAAAGCTGGCAGCCTTTCGAGTCACTCGATAAGTGGGCCGGGGAGACATTTTCAAATGAAAA
>NW_016859435.1:0-490 GCF_001698545.2 Rhinopithecus bieti | reverse complement strand
GGCTTCAATGTGATCCAAAGTATCCCTTCTCAGATTCCCCAAAATCGGTGCTACCCAACTGATCCTTGAGAAGAATCATGTAACACTGTGAGGTGAATTAACACATCACAAAGTGGTTCCTCAGAAAGCTTATTTTGGTTTTGTCTGAGGATATTTCCTTTGTGAAAATAGGCTTCATTGTGCTGCCAAAAATCCCTTTTCAGAATCCACGAAAACAATGTTAGCAAACTTCCCAATGAAAAGAAGGGTGTATCTCTATGATATGAATTTACACATCACAAAGGATCTGAGGATATATTCTTTATCACCATAAGCTTCAATGTGCTCCAAAATATCAGATGACAGATTCCAAGACAACAGTGTAAGCAAACTTCTCAATGCAAAGATGAATATAACTGTGAGCTGAATCCACACATCACAAAGTAGTTTCTCTGAAATCTTCTTTCTAGTTTTTATCTGAGGATATTTTCTTTTCACCATTGGCCTTAAG
>NW_016859434.1:0-486 GCF_001698545.2 Rhinopithecus bieti | reverse complement strand
AAGACACATAATCATCAGATTCACCAAGGTTGAAATGAAGGAAAAACTGTTAAGGGCAGCAAGAGAGAAAGGTTGAGTTACCCACAAAGGGAAGCTCATCAGACTGACAGTGGATCTCTTGGCAGAAACCCTGCAAGCCAGAAGAGAATGGGGCCAATATTCAACATTCTCAAAGAAAAGAATTTTCAATCCAGAATTTCATATTCAGCCAAACTAAGCTTCACAAGCAAAGGAGAAATAAAATCCTTTACAGACAAGCAAATGATGAGGGATTTTGTCACCACCAGACCTGCCTTACGAGAGGTCCTGAAGGAAGCACTAAACATGAAAAGGAACAACGGGTACCAGTCTCTGCAAAACATTCCAAATTTTAAAGAACATTGACACTACGAAGAAACTGCATTAACTAATGGGCAAAAAAAAAAACAGCTAGCATCATAATGATAGGATCAAATTCACACATAACAATAGTAAACTTAAATGTAA
>NW_016859433.1:0-4528 GCF_001698545.2 Rhinopithecus bieti | reverse complement strand
TAAAAACAAATTGTAGCCCTTGAAAATTGATTATTTCACCTGGATGTTACAGAAGGGAAACAAGGGAAATTATCACACACAGTGTTGATGAACGGAATAAAATTAATAACAATGTTCCTTTTTTTGACATTTAAAAAAGTCACTGATCAATAGATGCAATATAATCCTGAGAAAAGAAACACAAGTTATTCCATGAATAATGATATCTTGTGAGTCAACAAATCAAATTTGAAGAACAATTGTCAGATGTCTTAATTTTATGCCAGGAAGTTTAGTATACCAACTTATAATGCTAACGTTTGTGTTTACTCATCAGTGAATGTTCAATGGACAAAAGAACAAAAAAGATGGATGCAACCAATGGCGATGTAAATGGAACATAGACCACAATTGCAAGACATTTTATATACAAATTATGCCAAAAAAAAAAAAAAAAAAAAAAAAGAACGTTTAAGGAGAGCAAAATCCTTAGGGAAAGAAAATTAAATAAATCAGTATGTAATTTAGACAATTATAATTTGTTATAGATAAACAAGGAATAATTTTAGAATAAGCACGGTATTATTATTTTGTATAAGCATTTAGAAATAATTCAAAATTAATAAGATACTCACTAAAGGACCTTACTGTTTAATTTTATTTACTAAAGATAGCAACCTTATTTGTATATGGATGTTTGTGACAGCTTTATTTTTAATAGTAGAACCTGTCAATACTGCAGAAGTCCATTTGTTTAGTCCATTTGGGCTGCCTTAACAACATATCAAGGACTAGGTGGCTTCAACAACAGAAATTTTTTTCTCACACTTCTGAAGGCTAGGGCAGGGGTGTAAGATCAAGGTGCCAGGCAATTTGTTTCCTGGTAAGGTCTCTCTTATTTACTTGCAGACATCCACTTTCTCCATGAATATGCAAATGGTCTTTACTTTGTGCTCTCAAGGGAAGAGAGTGCTCTCTGGTGTCCTCTTTTAGGGACACTAATCCTATTGGATCAGGGCCTTTTCCTTATGGCCTTAATTACTTCCTTAGAGTTCCCATCTCTAAATACAGCAATGCTGAGGGTTAAGGCTTCAACCTATAAATTTGTGGGAGGACACAAGTATTTAATCCATAACATACATTGACAGATAAATGGAAAAAGGAACTGTGGCATAGTCATACTGCAAAATATTCTTTGGAACTCAAAAGAAGCTGTTAATACAGGCTATAACATGGATGACTCTCAAAATAATTATGCTGCTGAAAGAAGTCAGACAAAACATATGTACTGTATTATTGCATTTATATGAAAGTCTGGAAAGTGTAACTAATTTATGATAAAACAAGTAGATTAGTGACTGCCTGGAAATGGGGAAGATGGTTGTTTGAAGTGTGGAGGGCAAGAATTATAGAGGAGCATGAGGAAAATTTTGTGATGGTGGATATGCTCATTATTTCCATGACAGACTTTATTTGTTCATGAATAGTTATGCCACAATAAAACTGTTAAAAAATCTTATGATGGCCGCTGCCAACCCATGAGGCTCACTCTAAATATTGTTGCATAGAACTGGAAGGTTTGGTCCGGCCTCTAATTGGGAAATATTGATCTTTTTACCAAGTTCTAGAGATCCAATTCTGCGTAATCACTCTCATTCTAATGCTCAAGTCCTCACTGGGTTTTAATTCTAAAACTGCACCTGTCCTTGGACAAACACCTGCATCCTTCATGTTTTCTCCTTATTCTTAAATTACGTGATTCTTCCTGACTGGCATAATTTCACCAGGTACAGTTTGGATTTGCAGTAGTTGCTTTGGATAATTTTGAATATAAGCAAGATGTTTTATTTGAGAGGTGCTCTAGACCAAAATGAGGGGAAAAAAAAGACTGTTCAATTATCTGCGTTCTTTAATTGGAATAAAGAAGCTTCAAATTTCAAGTTGAAATCAAACATTGCTTCCCCAAAGCATTCTTTAGTTAACACCAATGAAAATTGTGAAAACGTAAAACTACTTCATGTTGTCAATACATCCAAATCATGTTGTCCTTCTCTTATGTTATCTTTTTTCCCCTCTTACTTTTCCTCCCTTTGCTCTTTCTGAGTCAGAGGTACTACTTCAATGCACCTTAAGAATGCAGCCTCCACATGGAGAAGATATTGGTTGTTCTGTAGCCTTAGATCCTTGGGTCATTGTTAAAAGAATCAGGACTTAAAATATATTGTTTTTGAAGAGTTTAGACTTATCATGGCCTCAGATCCTCTAAACCCTACTGATCTCTACCAATCAGAATATCTTTTGGTGAGCCCGGGTGATAAACTTAGGTTGAGAAAAACTAATCATCACAATCCTGAAGATGATTTAAAGCTACTGTATCTTTAAGAAACAATAATACATGCAGAATACTATGTATGCATGTATGTTATTTATAATATATTTATTATATACAAACACATTCATCCTAAATAAAGAACAAACATATTATACAGATAAAAAATCATATCATTAGAATTCACAATTTCTGGGTTTTATCTGACACTTGCAAATCTTCTTATGGTGGTCATAACTTTTAATATCTCAGTGTTAATATTTCTTGTCTCTCAAAAATGTAAGAGAAACAATAACTAGTATTATCCTAATTTCTCTAAGTTGTAACTAAATTATGATGAATGTGAAAACACATCATAAAGTTTTCAATAAAAATGTATATAACCCTATAAAATGAAAGATAATAGTATCATTTTAAGTGCAGTGATAAACAAGTAGCACATAAATAGCATTTATTTAACCNTAATAAAAGAGCCATCTATGAATATAAAATCTAAAATAGACATTGAAATAACACTAAATCTATCAAAGAAGATGATATGCAAAGACACACTAAATCTGTCAAAGAATTGATGTAACAAACTGTCACAGTGCTGAAATACATTCATTTTCAGATTGAAAGAACTTTCCATGTGCCACCCTCTCTTCTGCCAAAATGACCCACACTAAGCACATTATTACAAAAGTTCATAATAAAAGGTATACAGAAATATTATCATAAGCTGATGTAAAGGATCTAAAATCAAAAATAATAATAGAATATAATTAAAATGTAATTTCCAAATTCATTGGAAAATTATTTCAAACATAAGAATTTTATATCAAATATGAGCATGAAATTGTTATATACAGGATCTCAAACATAATTGTCTGTCATGAATTTATTCAAGATCATACAGAAATGTATGATAAATAAAAATGATTATTTAGGATATGAATGATAGTTTAAAATATCCCTGAATGATAAATGAAGATCAAACCTATAAAGCAACAAGATGGACAAAGGACGAGTCATAGAATCCAGCACTGTAACATTCACTGTTGGTATGACGTGAAGTTATAACCTATCTCCTTTTGGAGAATAAGAGGAGGATGCCTGTAGAGATGCAGGACCAAGAGAATATAAAGCAAATAAATATAGTCATTAATGCCAAATTAAATAGCTAATATCCTTGATACTATTTCTTCTGTAGTGTGAAATTCAAGAAGTGAAGGGATTGGGATAGAGGATTTTGATTTTCATTAAATCTTATAGACATTTTGACTCTTTAAATCATGTGCATATAGATTTTTTCATAAAAAATAATTTAAAACCTTGTAGATACCTTTGATAATTAGAAAGAGTAAAAGTAGTCTGGAAAAGCTCACAGAAGATGACCTCATTAACACATAACAAATACCTAAGCTGTGATGTTCTTCTGTTGAACATAAATTATTTCACAGAACATTATTATAGAGCCAGAGGTACTCTATAAATATAGTGGATAGAAACAAGTTCATTATAAAGCCATATCAGAGTGTAGAGAAAAGAAACCTGTGAAACCAACAAAATTACCAATGAGTGACTGCTTCTTCTTTACTCATGACAACTTTAGCCATGCTCTTTCCCTTCCACCTTGTAGTTCAAATTATTAAGTTACATATCTTTGTCTTTTGACAATCTTTGTCTTGGATTAACACTTAACACCACATAAGGGGAAAGTTCTGCTTCAACCTAAGATGTAGTATGAGAGATAAAATTTGTGCTCTCATCCAGAGCAAACGATAAACATATAAACTATGTGAAGCAATGGTTTTAAGACACTGGTATCAGACAATGAAGGACACTGTTCCCTGAGAAAGAAGACACAAATGAGGTGAATCTGATGACTGCCAGCTTATGGCCTTGATAGAAGTTCCAGGAAGAGGAACAGGGAGGGAAAATCTAGACTCAGTGCAACAGATTACCTATGGAGATAAATCTAAAAGTCAGGGGAAGACAAAGCAGCTCGAGTTCATAGGGCAAAGTATACAGATGGGGAGTGTAAAACAGAGAGAGAACGCCTTCACCACAAATACTCAGTTCAGTGCATGGATGAGAGGTAATTACCCAAAGCCAAGGATGGAACAACTGAAAAGGACTAGAGGAAGCAGCAGCTGGCACTGACTCAGGGCCAAGAAGAATGCCTGTTCCCATCAGGTAGACAGAAAACCTAGAATTCGTAATGCCTTGAGTAGAATA
>NW_016859432.1:0-1227 GCF_001698545.2 Rhinopithecus bieti | reverse complement strand
ATGTATTATAAAATAATCAGAAGGCTGAGGATTTATATATGATTTTATTTCATATCATTATTTATAAAGGAAAAATTGAATTAATTGAAGTGCAATAATAAAATTTGATATTATATTTTGATATGCTATTTAAAATATAATTATAAAGTAATTTTGGGGAAATGACATGGGAAAGCAATCATCATATAATAAAATGAAAGAAAAAGTTAAATGCAAAATGTATCTGTATATAGGAGGATCCCAATCTGTTACAGTGACCTTTGATAAAGGCTATTTCATGTAAGGTGAGATGAAGTAATTTGTTTTCTTCTTTATGGTGTTTGGTATTTTCTGAATTTTCTATAACTAGGAGATACTCTGATTGATAAATGGATTTAAAAATACTCAATAAAATTAGAAAGTCAATATGATCAAGAAATTTAATTAACAATTCATCCAATGAGTACCATAAAAGCTTGAGAACAGAAGAGGTTTGGTTTATTTCAAGGTGAAATGAGAGGTTATGTCACTATTTTTCAGATAAAGGGATCAGATTCCTCAAGCTGTGGAAACTCTCTGTTAGCCAACAAGATCAATGTGTGGATTATGGTGCCTAATTACATGTGCTGTATCCTATACAATGTATTGAGAGTGCTCAATGGAAAATCGTCAAATTTTAAATTATTAAAATTATTGCAACACTCATTAAAATTATTGTCTCATTATTTGATCTTTAAGAATTTCAAAACTGTCACCAATGATGCTTATCACCTGTAACTGCTCAATATTTTGATCAATATAAGTATATTGACAAATACAGTCAAAGATAATAAAATGGGCCGGGCGCGATGGCTCACGCCTGTAATCCCAGCACTTTGGGAGGCCGAGACGGGCGGATCACGAGGTCAGGAGATCGAGACCATCCTGGCTAACATGGTGAAACCCCGTCTCTACTAAAAAAAATACAAAAAACTAGCCGGGCGAGGTGGCGGGCGCCTGTAATCCCAGCTACTCGGGAGGCTGAGGCAGGAGAATGGCGTAAACCCGGGAGGCGGAGCTTGCAGTGAGCTGAGATCCGGCCACTGCGCTCCAGCCTGGGCGACAGAGTGAGACTCCGTCTCGAAAAAAAAAAAAAAAAAAAAAAAAGATAATAAAATGCCCAATAAGCATTTTTTACTTTGCCAAGTTTGGATGAGTGTAAATAATAAATTACGTAGGGTAAATAAATCTAAAACATCTTTTTAGTTT
>NW_016859431.1:0-493 GCF_001698545.2 Rhinopithecus bieti | reverse complement strand
GGTAATTGTATTGCCGAGTAGGAGTTATCACTGTATCTATAGAGAGAGAGCTGCCCCAACTCATAAATCACAAGTAAAAGCCGATTACGTCTATAATGAAATTAGTTGTAATTTTGTCTTGTCACACATGTTCACAGCAAGCAATGGCCAGTGGAGTCTCTCAGGCTGCATCATTCTCACCCTGACCCTCCTGCCTTTCTCTTTCACTTACAAGGACCTTTGTGATGACACTGGGAGCCAACCAGATAATCCAAAATAAGTTTTCCATCTCAAGATACTCAACTTCATCACCGTTGAACAGTGTTTTTGCTAAGAAAAGTAAATGCACGTGTTCCAAGAGTTAGGATGTGGATTTCTTTTTTTTTTTTTTTTTTTTTTGAGACAGAGTTTCACTGATGTTCCCCTGGCTGGAGTGCAGTGGAGTGATCTCGGCTCACTGAAACCTTCACCTCCCAGGTTCAAATGACTCTCCTTCCTCAGCCTCCCAAGTAGC
>NW_016859430.1:0-1607 GCF_001698545.2 Rhinopithecus bieti | reverse complement strand
AGAATGGCGGAAACCTGGGAGGCGGAGCTTGCAGTGAGCTGAGATCCGGCCAGCCTGGGCGACAGAGTGAGACTCTGTCTCAAAAAAAAAAACAAAAAACAAAAAACAGGCTGGGCGTGGTGGCTTATGCCTGTAATCCCAGCACTTTGGGAGGTGGGCAGATCATGAAGTCAGGAGTTCGAGACCAGCCTGGCCAACATGGTGAAACCCTGTCTTTACTAAAAATACAAAAAAAAAAAAAAAAAGTTGGGCATTGTGGCACGTGCCTGTAATCCCAGCTGCTCAGGAGGCTGAGGCAGGAGAATCGCTCGAACCCAGGAAGCGGAGATTGCAGTGAGCCAAGATCGCACCATTGCACTCCAGCCAGGAGGACAGAGCAAGACTATGCCTTGAAAAAACAAACAAAAAACAAACAAACAAAACAAAAAACAAACAAAAAAACACTATAAGAGGCCAGGCGCTGTGCTTCTTGCCTGTAATGCCAGCACTTTTGATGGCTGAGGGGAGCAGATCACCTGAGGTCAGGAGTTTGAGACCGGCCTTTCCAACAAAGTGAAACCCCAGCTCTACTAAAAATACAAAAATTAGCTAGGCGTGGTGGTGTGTGCCTGTGGTCCCAGCTTCCCAGGAGGCTGAGGCAGGAGAATCGCTTAAACCTGGGAAGCAGAGGTTTCAGTGCGACAAGATCGCACTACTGTACTCCAGCCTGGGTGACAGACTCTGTCTCAAAAAAACACTGTAAGATCTTATAGTCGGCCGGGCGCGGTGGCTCAAGCCTGTAATCCCAGCACTTTGGGAGGCCGAGACGGGCGGATCACGAGGTCAGGAGTTTGAGACCATCCTGGCTAACACGGTGAAACCCCGTCTCTACTAAAAAATACAAAAGCTAGCCAGGCGAGGTGGCTGGTGCCTGTAGTCCCAGCTACTCGGGAGGCTGAGGCAGGAGAATGGTGTAAACCCGGGAGGCGGAGCTTGCAGTGAGCTGAGATCCGGCCACTGCACTCCAGCCCGGGCGACAGAGCGAGACTCCGTCTCAAAAAAAAAAAAAAGATCTTATAGTCATAGGAAATTGCAGGTAATCCACAATATTTAATTACATATTTTATTTTTTGAAACTGGTATTAAGCTATGATAATTGTAGCATTTCTAGTTTAGCAGTAATTGGAATATTCATTGCTTATGGATTTAATCACTGAATTAAATAGCAGAACAGTGCAGAATACTGTTCTATAGATTACTGTTTATGAGTTATTGCTAGTAAATGAAATTATTTAATTTTATGTTAATATTAAGTGTAAGTATACACATATATAAAAATACACCTAATTACAATATTAATTTATATTAAGACATTTCTTTTTTTGATCATGGTAGAGCTATAATTAACAGCTTAAATGAAGATAAGTTCCCCCACAAAAAACTCAATGACTTGCATAATGACAAACTCTAAACAAGTTGGAATGTTTTCAATTTTAACATAGTTTTATTAATATGGTAAATAAACAAAATTTAGCAAATATCATATATTTAGTATCAAAGAAATTTTACCATAAATACAATACTTCTGAAATAGCAATGCATATTTTCCAGTTATATGTACCTTTAAG
>NW_016859429.1:0-1227 GCF_001698545.2 Rhinopithecus bieti | reverse complement strand
TGCCTCAATTTCAGAGTCTGTTATTAGTCTGTTCAGGGATTCAACTTCTTCCTGGTTTAGTCTTGAGAGGCTGTATATGTCCAGGAGTTTATCCATTTCTTCTAGATTTTCTAGTTTATTTGCATAGAGGTGTTTATATTATTTTCTGATGGTAGTTGGTATTTCTGTGGGATCAATGGTGATATCCCCTTTATCATGTTTTATTGCATCTATTTGATTATTCTCTCTTTTCTTTATTAGTCTTGCTTGCGATCTATCAAATTTGTTAATCTTTTCATAAAAAACAGCTCCTGGATTCACTGATTTTTTGAAGGGTTTTTTGTGTCTCTATCTCCTTCAATTCTGCTCTGATCTTAGTTATTTCTTGCCTTCACCTAGCTTTTGAATTTGTTTGCTCTTTCTTCTCTAGTTCTTTTAATTGTGATGTTAGAGTGTTGATTTTAGATCTTTCCTGATTTCACTTGTGGGCATTCAATGCTATAAATTTCCCTCTACACACTGCTTTAAATGTGTCACACAGATTCTGGGATGTTATGTCTTTGTTCTCATTTGTTTCAAAGAACATTTTTATTTCTGCCTTCATTTCGTTATTTACCCAATAATCATTCAGGAGCCGGTTATTCAGTTTCCATGTAGTTGGGCAGTTTTGAGTGAGTTCCTTAGTTCTGAGTTCTAATTTGATTGCCCTGTCATTTGAAAGACTGTTTGTTGTGATTTGTATTGTTTTACATTTGCTGAGGGGTGCTTTACTTCCAACTATGTGGTCAATTTTGGAATAAGTGTGATGTGGTGCTGAGGAAAATGTATATTCTGTTCATCTGGGGTGGAGAGTTCTGTAGATGTCTATTAGGTCTGCTTAGTGCGGAGCTGAGTTCAAGTCCTGGATATCCTTGTTAAACTTCGGTCTTGTTGATCTGTCTAATGTTGACAGTGGGGTGTTGAAGTCTCCCATTATTATTGTGTGGGGGTCTAAGGCTCTTTGTAGGTCTCTAAGGACTTGTTTTATGAATCTGGGTGCTCCTGTATTGGGTGCATATATATTTGGGATAGTTAGCTCTTCTTGTTGAATTGATTCCTTTACCATTATGTAATGGCCTTCTTTGTCTCTTTTGATCTTTGTTGGTTTAGAGTCTGTTTTATCAGAGACTAGGATTGCAGCCCCTGCCTTTTGTTTTGTTTTGTTTTCCATTTGCTTAGTAGATCTTCCTCCATCCATTTATTTTGAGC
>NW_016859428.1:0-1226 GCF_001698545.2 Rhinopithecus bieti | reverse complement strand
TTTCATGGAACCGTTTGTTAACACTGTTTTTGTGGAATCTTCAAAGGTATATTTGGGAGTGCATTGAGGCCTATGGTGAAAAAAAAATCCTGAGATAAAATTAGAAAGAACCTTTCTGAGAAACTGCTATGTGATATGTGAATTCATCTCACAGTGTTACACATTTCTTTTCCTTGAGCAGTTTGCTAAAACTGTTTTCGTGGAATCTGCCAAGGGACATTTGGGACCACATTGATGACTATAGTGAAAAAAGAAATATCCTCACATAACAACTAAAAAGAAGCTTTCTGAGAATCTCCAATGGGATATTTCAGAGCACATTGAAGCTTATGGTGACAAATGAAATATCCTCAGACAAAAATTAGAAAGAAGCTTTCTGAGAAACTGCTTTGTTATATGTTAATTCGTGTCAGAGGGTTACAAGATTCTTTTAATAGAGCAGTTTGGCAGCGCTGTTTTTGGGGGAGCTGAGATGGGATATTTTGGATCATGTTGAAGCCTATGCTGACAAAGGAAATATCCTCAGATAAAAACTGGAAAGAAGCATTCTGAGAAAGATCTTCATGATGTGTGAATTCATCTCACAGAGTTACAACATTCTTTTCATGGAGCCGTATGTTGACACTGTTTTCATATAATCTGCAAAGGGATATTTGGGAGTGCATTGAGGAATATAGTGACAAAGGAAATATCCTCACATAAAAAGTAGAAAGAAGCTTTCTTAGAAACTGCTTTGTGATGGGTGAATTCATCTCACAGAGTTACACTGTTCTTTTCATTGAGCATTTGCTGACACTTTTCTAATGGAACCTGCAATGGTGTACTTTCAAGTGCATTGAAACTTATGGCGGCAAAGTAAATAACCTCAGATACAAACTAGAAAGAACTTTTCTGAGAAACTGCTTTGTGATGTGTGAATTTATCTCACAGAGTTACAATGTTCTCTTCATTGAGCTGTTTGAAAACACTCTTTTCATGGAATCAGCAAAGGGATATTTGGGAGCACTTTGTGGCCTATGGTGACAAAGGAAATATCCTCATATAAAATGTAGAAAGAAGCTTTCTTAGAATCTGCTTTTGATGTGTGAATTCATCTCACAGAGTTTCACTGTTCTTTTCATTGGGCAGTTTGCTAACACTGTTTTCTTGGAATCTGCAACTGGGTATTTTGTAGTGCATTGAAGATTATGGTGACAAATGAAATATCCTCAGACAAAAACTAGAAA
>NW_016859427.1:0-649 GCF_001698545.2 Rhinopithecus bieti | reverse complement strand
TGAAAGGCCAGGTCACCTACATAGTAAAACCCCTCAGACTAATAGTGGACCTCTCAGCAGAAACCCTACAGGCCAGAAGATATTAAGGGCCAATATTCAACATGCATAAAGAAAAGAATTTCCAAACCAGAATTTCATATCCAGCCAAAGAAAGCTTCATAAGCAAGGGAGAAATAGAACATTTTCAGATAAGCAAATGCTTAAGGAATTCATTACCATCAGACCTGACTTGCAAAAGCCCCCTCAAAGAAAAAAAAAAAAAAACAAAACCTAAAATTACCAGCCACTACAAAACACATTATACACAGATCAGTGACAATATGAAGCACAAAATAAGTCTGCAAAGTAACCAACTATCATGATATAATAACCAACCATCATAACAGGAACAAATTCACACACAACAATACTAACCATAAATGTAAATGGGCTAAGTGCTCCAATTAAAACACACAGAATGGCAAGCTGGATAAAGAGCCAAGACCCATTGGCATGCTGTCTTTAAGAAATCCATCTCACATGTGAAGAGGCACACAGGCTCAAAATACAGGGATAGAAGAAAATTTACAAAGCAAATGCAAAACAGAAAAAAGCAGGGGTTTCAATCCTCGTTTCTGATAAAACTTTAAACCAAGAAAGATTTAAAAAA
>NW_016859426.1:0-1225 GCF_001698545.2 Rhinopithecus bieti | reverse complement strand
AAAAAAAAAAAAAGAAAGAAACTCACTTAAAACTGCACAACTACATGGAAACTGAACAGCCTGCTCCTGAATGACAACTGGGCAAATAACGAAATGAAGACAGTAATAAATAAGTTCTTTGAAACCAATGAGACAAAGACACAACATACCAGAATCTCTGGGACACAGCTAAATCAGTGTTTTGAGGGAAATTTATAGCACTAAATGCCCACAGGAGAAAGCAGGAAAGAACTAAAATTAACACCCCAACATCACAATTAAAAGTACTACAGAAGCAAGAGTAAACAAATTCAAAAACTAGCAGAAGACAAGAAATAACTAAGATCAGAGCAGAACTGAAGGAAATAGACATGAAAAACTCTTCAAAAAATCAATGACTCCAGAAGCTGGGTTTTTGAAAAGATTTACAAGAAAAGAGAGAAGAATCAAATAGACACAATAAAAAAATGATAAAGGGGAGACCACCGCTGATCCCACAGAAATACAAACTACCATCAGAGAATACTATAAATGCCTCTATGCAAATAAACTAGAAAATCTAGAAGAAATGGATGAATTCCTGGACACATACACCTTCCCAAGACTAAACTAGGAAGAAGTCGAATCCCTGAATAGACCAATAACAAGTTCTGAAATTAGGGCAGTAATTAATAGCCTACCAACCAAAAAAAGCCCAGGTCCAGATGGATTCACAGCCAGTTTCTACCAGATGTATAAGGAGGAACTGGTACCATTCCTTCTGAAACTATTACAAACCATAGAAAAAAAGGGACTCCTCCATAACTCATTTTATAAGGCCAGCATCATCCTGATACCAAAACCTGGAAGAGACACCACAAAAAAAGAAATGTCTGGCCAATATCCCTGATAAACATAGTTGGAAAATCCTCAATAAAATACTAGCAAACCGAATCCAGCAGCACATCAAAAAGCTTATCCACCACAATCAAGTTGGCTTCATCCCTGGGATGCAAGGCTGGTTCAACATACTCTATTCAATAAACGTAATCCATCACATAAACAGAACCAATGACAAAAACCACATAATTATCTCAATGCAGAAAAGGCCTTTAACAGAATTCAACACCACTTCATGCTAAAACACTCATTAAACTAGGTATTGATGAAATGTATCTCAAAACAATAAGAGCTATTTATGACAGACCCACAGCTAATATCACGCTGAGTGAGCAAAAGCTGGAAACATTCCATTTGAAAGCCAGCA
>NW_016859424.1:0-689 GCF_001698545.2 Rhinopithecus bieti | reverse complement strand
AGCTCAAGGCAAAGCAAGGGAAGGCAAGGGAAGGCAAGGCAAGCCTGAAGGCAAGCAAGGCAAGGCTCAAGGCAAGGCAAGGCTCAAGGCAAGGCAAGGCAAGGCAAGGCAAGGCTCAAGGCAAGGCAAGGCTCAAGGCAAGGCAAGGCTCAAGGCAAGGCAAAGCTCAAGGCAAGGCAAGGCAAGGCAAGGCAAGCCTGAAGGCAAGCAAGGCAAGGCTCAAGGCAAGGCAAGGCTCAAGGCAAGGCAAGGCAAGGCAAGGCAAGGCTCAAGGCAAGGCAAGGCTCAAGGCAAGGCAAGGCAAGGCAAGGCAAGGCCAGGCTCAAGGCAAAGCAAGGCAAAGCAAGGCAAGGCTCAAGGCAAGGCAAGGCTCAAGGCAAGGCAAGGCAAGGCAAGGCTCAAGGCAAGGCAAGGCTCAAGGCAAGGCAAGGCAAGGCTCAAGGCAAGGCAAGGCACAGCAAGGCAAGGCTCAGCGCAAGGCCAGGCTCAAGGCAAAGCAAGGCAAAGCAAGGCAAGGCTCAAGGCAAGGCAAAGCTCAAGGCAAAGCAAGGGAAGGCAAGGGAAGGCAAGGCAAGCCTGAAGGCAAGCAAGGCAAGGCTCAAGGCAAGGCAAGGCTCAAGGCAAGGCAAGGCAAGGCAAGGCAAGCCTGAAGGCAAGCAAGGCAAGGCTCAAGGCAAGGCAAATCTCAA
>NW_016859423.1:0-652 GCF_001698545.2 Rhinopithecus bieti | reverse complement strand
ATTTATAGCACTAAATGCCCACAAGAGAAACCAGGAAAGATCTTAAATCAACATCTAATATCACAATTAAAAGAACTAGAGAAGCAAGAGCAAACAAATTCAAAAGCTAGCCTAAGAAATAACTAAGATCAGAGCAGAACTGAAGGAGACAGAAACACAAAAAACCCTTAAAAAAAAAAAAAATTCAATGAATCCAGGAGCTGGTTTTTTGAAAAGAGCAACAAAATTGACCAGTAGCAAGAGTAATAAAGAAGAAAAGGTAGAAGAATCAAATAGACACAATAAAAAATGATAAAAGTAGACATCACCACCAATCCCACAGGAATACAAACTACCATCAGAGAATACTACAAACATGTCTACACAAATAAACTAGAAAACCTAGAAGAAATGCATAAATTCCTGGACACATACACCCTCCCAAGACTAAACTAGGAAGAAGCTGAATCTCTGAGTAGACCAATAACAAGCTCCGAAATTGAGGCAATAATTAATAGACTAACAACCAAAAAAAGTCCAGGCCCAGATGGATTCACAGGCAAATTCTACCAGAAGTACAAAGAGGAGCTTGTGTCATTCTTTCTGAAACTATTCCAATAAATAGAAAAAGAAGGAATCCTCCCTAACTCATTTGATGAGGCCAGCATCACCC
>NW_016859422.1:0-540 GCF_001698545.2 Rhinopithecus bieti | reverse complement strand
GCAGAGCTCAAAGGCAATGATGCTTTTTCCACAAAACTCCATTAATATATATGGAACTTTTAAAACTGATGATTTAGTTGCCATGAAATTACATAGACTTACATCTGCTTAGAGAACAATTATGAAACATTTCCCCAACACAGTTGATGTGTTCATTGTAAATAACTCTTTCATCAAGAAATGTGCTGAAGAACTAGATAAGTATTGTTGGGAGACATTTTCTTCATATTTGAAAGAAATATTTCTGTTATTCAAACATTAAAAAATAATTTTAGCATTGCCACTTTCTGATGTAAAGATTCATTACTTAGTCATTTTCTTAATTTAAAAAATTGAGCATTTTCAGCAATGCAGAACATTCTGACCTCAGAGAACAGAGCTAGTGAAAGAAAAAAAGATTACATTAAAAATAATGACAGTCTATTAAGATACAAAAAAGCAAAAAACATTATTAAAATGTTCAATATTAAACACCGAGCTTCAGATTTTGTCAGAGGCATTTGGAAATTAGTTTTTATTTTTCTTGAGGTATATCACTAA
>NW_016859421.1:0-2413 GCF_001698545.2 Rhinopithecus bieti | reverse complement strand
AACACGGTCAGGTACAGTGGCTCATGCCTGTAATCCCAGAACTTTGGGAGGCTAAGGCGGGTGGATCTCCTGAGGTCAGGAGTTCGAGACCAGCCTGGCCAAAATGGTGAAACCCAGCCTCTACTAAAAAATACAAAAAGTAGTAATGTGTGGTGGCACACGCCTGTAATCCCAGCTACCTGGGAGGCTGAGGCATGAGAATCACTTGAACCCAGGAGGCAGAGATTGCAGTGAGCCAAGGTCACACCACTGCACTCCAGCCTGGGCAACAGATTAAGACCTGTCTCAAAAAAAAAAAAAAAAAAAGAATAAAAATAAAATGTGTAAAATATGGAACACTTCACTAATTTGCATGTCACCCTTGCTCAGGGGCCATGCTAGAACTCTGCTTTAATATTGCATCATTTTGTTTGAAGCAATACCAAACAAAAGCTGAAAACATGACTAAGTAACAGATATTAAAAGCTTTATGCATATGTCTTCATTCACATTTTCTAAAATCATTGTTTAAAAAATGCTTGTTTAGTAAGCATGCTAAAACCCTTGCTTACGTGTGTTCTTTTTTTGCGCTGGCTTATTTCTGAGGCTGGCTGTGAGTGTTCATGTAAAACGAGAGAAATTCCAACAATAGAGAAGGGGGAGGTTGGGGGGGACAGATAAATGCAATTTTACTTGACAACAGAGTTGAATGTGAGTGTGTAAAATTTCTGCCATAACATAAAACAGATTTGAAATCTTACCAGGTAAAACTGAAAATGTGGATAATGCCTGTTAATGTTAAGTACCACA
Source organism: Rhinopithecus bieti (assembly GCF_001698545.2). Classification (NCBI taxonomy): domain Eukaryota; kingdom Metazoa; phylum Chordata; class Mammalia; order Primates; family Cercopithecidae; genus Rhinopithecus; species Rhinopithecus bieti. Next base: position 1,624 of record NW_016859421.1, on the reverse strand, counting down.
TTAAGTTATTTACAATATTTGATCCCTAGAGAAACTTAGAAAAGAACTTACGGGGATTATTTTGCTGCTTTTATTCTGATCACTTCATTATTAATTACTGCAGGATCATTTCTATAGCTAATGTGGGATCTTCCTCAGATCTTCTTAAGGCCATAGTCAGAACCAACTGAGTATATATATAAGATGATTGCATTATTTTATTGGAGAAAATTGAAGCAAATGAAATTGTTTTAATAAAGAATATAAGACTTTCTCCCTCTTTTATCTCATTAATGTATATTTTATTCTTTTTAACAAGGTAGAATTTTGGCTATAAAACATATACCGTAATACATGCTTTTTTGGAAAAAATTGTAAATGAATGTTCAGGGCTGTTGGTGCTGTGAATATAGTACATGTACTTCTGTGGTTGTTTTAGTGTCTTTTTTGTTGATTTTTGGCAGATAAAATAACACAAGAAGATATTGAAGGCATTCTACAGAAATTTACTGGGAATATAATGCAAGTTCCCCCCCTGTAAGTTCAATTAGTAAATTTGGAAAAATGTTTTCTTTTCCAATGGGTAACATGACTCTAGTTAAAATACACGAGTTTCCTCTTAGCATATGGTGAGGCAGGTTTTAAATCTGATGTGCCAAATGTTCAAGTAAAGGTGAGACAGGATGTGGAGCTTTTAGCACCCTCTAAGAGGCAGTGGAATGTGGTCTCCTTTGTTTCTGAGGGTGGCCACAACCTGGCATCTGTACTATTACAGTGTTTATTGGCTTTTCTGATTCTATCAGCAGACATCAGGGCAGTTCTGGAGCCCAGAGATGTCTCTTTTCCTAGAACTGTTGTGGAGGGACCAGTCCAGTCTGGGAGGGAATTCAGAGCTGTGAGTCAGAGTCCTAACGTGCACTGCATGTCAGGTGCTGAGACCATTCCTATTGGGCACGATCTTTTGCTTCACCGTTCTCTGCAACCAGCAAAACCGATGAGAGTTACAACTTATTAAAAATATAAGTAGATTGCTTTACTGCTTGTCTTAGTTTCTTTGGGCTGCAGTAACAAAATAACATAAACTGGGTAGCTTATAAACAACAGAAATGTATTTCTCACTGTTGTGGAGGGTGGGAAGTCCAAGATCACAGTGCAGTAGGCTCAGTGTCTGGGGAAGGCCTGAGATGCCTTCACAGATGGCACCTTCTTACCGTATCCTCTCATGGTAGAAGGGGCAAGGCAGCTCTCTGGAGCCTCCTTTATAAGCATACTAATTTCTTTCATGAGAGCTGCACCCTGCGACTTAGTTACCTCCCAGAAGCCTCCACCTCCTAATATTATCACCTTGGGGGTTAGGATTTCAGCATATAAATTTGGAGGTTTGGCATTCAGATCATAATACCATGTAGCCATATTTTCATGCACATTACCATTTCAAGCAAATTGCCTTTTTAAAAAAAAATGGCTGAATTGGTTAAAGGATATGTCAGGATAAGTTTCTGACTTTTTTTTAGATTTTAGTATTTATTTTGTATTTAAAATCTTGGGGTTTTTTTAGGAACATTAAAATATCTCTGAGGAGATGCTTTTCATGATTTTGCCTCAAATGTAAAATTTAAAATTTTGGCAAGATCTGCATAAATAT
>NW_016859420.1:0-539 GCF_001698545.2 Rhinopithecus bieti | reverse complement strand
AGACAAGGTCTCGCTCTGTTGCCCAGGCTGGAGTACACAGCTCACTGTAGCTTCAACTTTCTGGGCTCAGGTGATTCTCCCACCTCAGTCTGCTCCTGAATAGCTGGAACCACAGGCACACACCACCATACCTAAATAATTTTTTTTTTGTTTTTAGTAAAGACAGGGTTTTGCCGTGTTTCCCAGACTGGTCTTGAACTCCTGGACTCAAGCAATTTGCCCACCTTGGCCTCCCAAAGCACTGGGATTACAGACATGAGCCACCGCGCCCTGTAGATATTTTCAATGTATGTATTTAGCAAAGGACTTGTGTCCAGAATATATATAAAATATATTATAAAATAAAAAAATTTGACAATCCAATTTTTTAAGAAAATAGGCAAAAGACTCAATATGCTTTTCACAAAATAAGATATCTAATTGGCTAATAAACATATGAAAAAGTATTCAACATATTTATCAGAAAATGCAAATATAATACCACAATGAAATACTACTACATATTCACTAGAATGGCTAAAATTAAAAGACAGACAATG
>NW_016859419.1:0-1322 GCF_001698545.2 Rhinopithecus bieti | reverse complement strand
CCCCTAGCTAATTGTTTGAGACAGAGTCTCACTCTGTTGCTCAGGCTGGAGTGTGCAGTGGACACCACAGGCTTACTTTCTGTGAGCCTGTGATTACGCCACTGCACTCCAGCCTGGACAACACAGCGAGACTCCATCTCAAAAAAAAAAAAAAGAAAAGTGGCTGTTATCATACACTAGATGAAAATGGCACTGTGATTCATACATGCAGGTGACAAAACCTAGATATGAACCTTTCACAGGCGTATTATAAAGGTAATTCCAACGGATGGGGTACCAAATTACTGATATGAACAAGATGGTGACTCATTTAAACAGAGGAAACAGAATAAGAAATTAAAATTATGATTCCTAGTCCCATTCAGAAAAATATTTTATGATAAAATTTTAGCACAGTTTTCTTGAGCATTTACACTTTCTACCTAAGAATTAAATATTTTATCAAATAATTAAGTCCCAAAATACCCCGAAATGCCACCTAACCCTAAAAGCACATTCTATTTAAACACATTAAAGAAATGAATCTTAGAAAATATATAGAGTTTTTTTACAAAATGAAATATCCCCCAAAATCTTATATCTACTCTGATTCCAAATTCAAGAATTTGCCCTTAGTAACGGGACTATGGCTCTCACCTATAATCACAGCACTTTGGGAGGTTGAGGCCCAAGGACCACTTGAGCCCAGGAGTTTAACACCAGCCGGGGCAATGTGGCAGAATCCCTACTCTATAATTTTTTTTATTTTTTTATTTTTTTGAGAAGGAGTCTTACTCTGTCGCCAGGCTGGAATGCAGTGGCACAATCTCAGCTCACTGCAACCTCCACCTCCCGGGTTCAAGCGATTATCCTGCCTCAGCCTCCCGAGTAACTGGGACTACAGGTGCGTACCACCATGCCCAGCTAATTTTTGTATTTTTATTAGAGATGGGGTTTCACCATGTTGACCAGGATAGTTTCGATCTCTTGACCTTGTGATCCGCCCACTTCAGCCTCCCGAAGTGCAGGGTTTATAGGCGTGAGCCACCACGCCCACCCCAATTTTTTTTTTTAATTAGCTGGCCAAGCATGGTAGTGCACACCTGTAATCTCAGTACTTTGAGACGCCAAGACACGTGGATTGCTTGTGCACAAGAGTTCAAAATCAGCCTGAGCAACACAGCAAAGCCCTGTCTCTACAAAAAATACAAAAATTAGCCTGGTGTGGTTCCCAGAAGGTCGGGGCTGCAGTGAGCTGAGTAGAAAGTAAGCCTGTGGTGTCCACTGCACACTCCAGCCTGGGCAACAGAGTGAGACTCTGTCTCAAACAATTAGCTGGGGGG
>NW_016859418.1:0-1323 GCF_001698545.2 Rhinopithecus bieti | reverse complement strand
AAAAAAACTACTTTAAATTTCATATGGAATTAAAGAAGACCTTGTATAGCCAAGACAATCCTAAGCAAAAAGAACAAAGCTGGAGGCATCACACTACCTGACTTCAAACTATACTACAATGCTACAGTAACCAAAACACCATGGTACTGGGTATCAAAACAGATATATAGGCCAATGGAACAGAACAGAGACCTCAGAAATAACACCACACTTCTACAACCAACTGATCTTTGACAAACCTGACAAAAACAAGCAATGGGGAAAGGATCTCCTATTCAATAAATGGTGCTGGGAAAACTAGCTAACTGTATGAAGAAAACTGAAACTGGACCCTTCTTTACACTCTATACAAAAATTAACTCAAGATGGATTAAATACTTAAATGTAAACCTATAACCATAAAAACCCTAGAAGAAAATCTAGGCAATACGATTCAGGACATAGGCATGGGCAAAGACTTTATGATGAAAATGCCAAAAGCAATGGTAACAAAAGCCAAAACTGACAAATGGGATCTAGTGAAACTAAAAAGCAAAAGAAACTCTCATCAGAGTAAACAGGCAACCTACAGAATGGGAGAAAATTTATGCAATCTACCATCTGACAAAGTCTAATATCCAGAATTTGCAAGAACTTAAACAAATTTACAAGAAAAAAAAAATCCCATCAAAAAGTGGGCAAAGGATATGAACAGACACGACTCAAAAGAAGACATTTACATAGCCAACAAACATATGGAAAAAAAAAAAAAAAAAGCTCAACATCACTGATCATTAGAGGAACGCAAATCAAAACCACAATGAGATACCATCTCATGCCAGTCAGAGTGGAGATTATTAAAAGTCAAGAAACAATAGATGCTGGCAAGGCTGTGGGGAAATAGGAATGCTTTTACACTGTTGGTGGGAATGTAAATTAGTTCAACCATTGTGGAAGACAGTATGGTGATTCCTCAAAGATCTGGAACTGGAAATACCATTTGACCCAGCAATCCCATTACTGGTTATATACCCAAAGGAATATAACTCATTCTACTATAAAGACACATATACACATAAGTTTACTGCAGCACTGTTTACAATGGCAAAGTCATGGAACCAACCCAAATGCCCATCAATGATAGACTTGACAAAGCAAATAAGGTACATATACACCATGGAATACTATGCATTCATAAAAAGGAATGAGATCATGTCCTTTGCAGGGACATGGATAAAGCTGGAAGCCATCATCCTCAGCAAACACAGGAACAGAAAACCAAATACCGCATGTTCTCATAAGTGGGAGTGGAACAATGAGAACACATGGACACAGGGAGGGGAA
>NW_016859417.1:0-1323 GCF_001698545.2 Rhinopithecus bieti | reverse complement strand
TCAGTTTTCTTTTTTTAGTTTTAGGTAGTTTTTTTTGTTTTGTTTTTGAGACAGAATCTTGCTCTGTCACCCAGGCTGGAGTGTAGTGACACCATCTCGGCTCACTGCAATCTCTGCCTCCTGGGTTCAAGCGATTCTCCTGCCTCAGCCTCCCGAGTAGCTTGGAATGCAGGTGCCCACCACCATGCCCAGCTAATTTTTGTATTTTTAGTAGAGACAGAGTTTCACCATGTTGGCCAGGCTCGTCTCCAACTCCTGACCTCAAGTGATCTGCCTGCCTCAGCCTCCGAAAGTGCTGGGATTACAGACGTGAGCCACCGCACCCAGCCTAGTTTTAGGTATTTTCGAATTTCCTACCTAGAAGATGATTCAGCTTTATTTTTTATTAAAAATTCTTTTAAAATTAGAGACAGTCTCATTCTGTTGCTCAGGCCAGAGTGCAGTGGCATAATCATAGCTCACTGCAGCCTCAAACTCCTGGACTCAGCTGATCCTCCCACCTCACCCTCCTGAGTAGCTGGAACTACAGGTGCATGCCACCATGCCCAGCTAATTTTTTTTTTTTTTTTGTAATTTTCTGTAGAGATGCGGTCTTGCTATGTTGCCCAGTCCGGTCTTGCATTCCTGGGCTCACGCAATTCTCCCTCCTTCACCTCCCAAAATATTTGGATTACAGGCATGGACAGTCCAGTGGTTTGGTTTTTAAAATTGGTATTCATCATCCCCATTCCCATGACACAAGCCCCTTCCTTTCTTTAGTCTTCCAATATATTATATGAATCTTTTTGGTTAAACCATTGTTCCATGTTTACATTATTATGATTATGTAAATATCCATAGTTGGGTCACATGGTTACAAGAATTATATTTTCTTTCTTGACAGCTTTTGTTTTTTTCTGAAGTTAGCAGCTACTTTCCCCTTTTGTTTACTTTTCTATTTATCTCATAGCTAGAAATGAGAAATTATGTGTCATAATCCTCAAACTCTCCTACAGAACTAAAGATCTTTTCTCCATATATTCAGTTCTGTCAGTATTCCATTGGCTTTGTTTCTTCTTGGAGATACCCCTCCTGGGAGTCTCTGTTCTCTTTCTTCAGTCTGGTGTGATGGTTCTCTAAGACCTGCTGTGCAGTTGTCCTGGGACTTGCCTTTATTGTTATGTTGGCAATTTCCTTTGTCTCTTCTAGGTTTAGTGACTTCCTGTTTTTTTGTTTACTCTCTTGATTTGGTGAACTACATCTTCTCTTGTCATTTTGAGAAATAATACAAGGATAGGAAGAAAGTTGAGATCTTATCAGAAAATATATTTTGACTTCTTATCT
>NW_016859416.1:0-2864 GCF_001698545.2 Rhinopithecus bieti | reverse complement strand
AATGACTAGTAAATACATGTTTTCTTCCTTGTGATTTCCCTTTTTTTTTTTTTTTTTTTTTTTTTTTATTGAGATGCAGTTTTGCTCTTGTTGCCCAGGCTGGAGTGCAATGGTACGATCTCGGCTCACTACAACCTCCACCTCCCAGGTTCAAGCAATTCTCCTGTCTCAGCCTCCCGAGCAGCTGGGATTACAGGCATGTACCACCATACCTAGCTAATTTTGTATGTTTAGTAGAGACTGGGTTTCATCATGTTGGTTAGGCTAGTCTCGAGCTTCTGACCTCAGGTGATCCACCCACCTCGGCCTTCCAAAGTGCTGGGATTATAGGCAAGAGCCACTGCTCTCAGCCCCTTATGATTTCCTAATAACATTTTCTTTTCTCTAGCTTACTTTGTTCCAAGAATATAGTATATAATACATAAAACATACAAAATATGTGTTGATGCTTTATGTCATTAGTAAGGCTTTTGATCAACAGAAGGCTATTAATAGTTAAGTTTTGGGGGAGTCAAAAGTTATATGCAAGCCAAGTTTGGTGGTGTGTTCCTGTAGTCTCAGCTACTGAGGAGGCTGAGTCAGGAAGAACCCTTGAGCTCAGGAATTTGAGTCCAGCCTGGCCAACATAGTGATACTCGTTTCTAAAAAAAAGAAATAGGGCCAGGCGTGGTGGCTCACGCCTGTAATTCCAGCACTTTGGGAGGCTGAGATGGGCAGATTACTTGAGGTCAGGAGATCAAGACCAGCTTGGCCAACATGGTGAAACCCTGTCTCTACTAAAAATACAAAAATTAGTCAGGCATGGTGGCACAAGCCTTTAGTCTCAGCTACTTGGGAGGCTGAGGGAGGAGAATCTCTTGAACCCAGGAGGCAGAAGTTGCAGTAAGCCAAGATCGCACCACTGCACTCCAGTCTGGGCAACAGAGCGAGAGAGTTGGTTTCAGTAATAATAATAATAATAATAATAATAATAATAAGGCCAGGCATGGTGGCTCATGCCTATAATCCCAACACTTTGGGAGGCCAAGGTGGGCAGATCACCTGAGGTCAGGAGTTCAAGACCAGCCTGGCCAAGAAGGTGAAACCCCATCTGTATTATAAATATAAAAATTAGTAAGGCATGGTGGCGGACATCTGTAATCCCAGCTACTAGGGAGGCTGAGGCAGGCGAATCACTTGAACCCAGGAGGTGGAGGTTACAGTGAGCCGAGATTGCGCCACTGCACTCCAGCTTGGGCAACAGGACTTATTATTATAGGCTGGGCACAGTGACTCACTTCTATAATTCCAGCACTTTGGGAGGCTAAGGCAAGAGAATCACTTAAGGCCAAGAGTTCAAGACCAGCCTGGGCAACATAACAAGACCCCATCTCTACAAAAATAAAAATATCAGCCAGACATGGTGGTGTACTTCTGTAGTCCCAGCTACTTGGGAGATTGAGGTGGGAGAATCACTTGAGCCTCAGAGTTTGAGGCTGCACTGAGCTGATTGTGTCCCTGCACTCTGACCTGGGTGACAGCGGGAGACTATGTCTCAATAACAATGAAAAGCTTTATGTAGATTTTTTTACTGTGTGTGGGTCAGTGCCTCTAGGCACCCCCCATGTTTTTCAAGGGTCACCTGTAGTTACCTACAATGTAAGATCTTTTTTTATTAAGAGACGGTTTCTCACTTTTCTCCCAGGCTTGTCTCAAACTCCTAGGCTCAAGCAATCCTCCTGCCTTAGCCTCCCAAAGCACTGGGATTACAAGTGTATGTAAGATTCTTATGAGGATCAAATTAGATCATGTATGTCTGGCATCTAGTAAATTCGCAATAACATTGACTATTATTTTATTGTAAATTATTTTAATAATAATAATAATTATTATTATTATCTGCAGGAATGTAAGTCAGAAAATTTTCTAAGAAAGGTGGCATTTGAATTGAATATTGAAGAACAAAAAGTTGCTGGGTTAGGGTTGGGAGGAAGGGAATAAATTGCTTTTGTTTTTTAATTATGTCCTGCTAGATTTCTCAGAACATTTTAGGTAGGATGATGAATTCAGTGATAGTCAAATTGAATTTGAGATGACTGTGAGCAACACAGGATGTTTTGACCTCTTTATACTATAATCTAAAATTTTACATATTTGCCTCATGTATGATTGTAGCTCCACGAAATGAATATAACTATTAATCTTTTTTTCTGCTTGATCTTCAATACTACAGATATAAATAGCACAAAATAAAATGGAAGAAGACAGAGTTGCACACAGTACACTTTTGTGCTGATTGAAAAACTGACATTCAAGTCTTCTTAACCCAGAAAACTGGCCTTGATGAGAAAAAAGGCAGAGGGGCCAGGCGGGGTGGCTTATTACTGTAATCCCAGCACTTTGGGAGGCCGAGGTGGGTGGATCACGAGGTCAAGAGATTGAGACCATCCTGGACAACATGGTGAAACCTTGTCTCTACTAAAAATACCTGGAGGCGGAGGCAGGAGAATTGCTTGAACCCGGGAGGTGGAGGTTGCAATGAGCCGAGATGGCATCACTGCACTCCAGCCTGGCAACAAGCAAGACTCCGTCTCAAAAAAAAAAAAAAAAAAGGCTGGGTGCAGTGGCTCATGCCTATAATCTCAGTACTTTGAGAGGCAGAGGCGGGCGAATCACCTGAAGTTGGGAGTTCGACACCAGCCTGACCAACATGGAGAAACTGCGTCTCTACTAAAAATACAAAAATTAGCCGGACATGGTGGCACATGCCTGTAATTCCAGCTACTCAGGAGGCTGAGGCAGGAAAATTGCTTGAACCTGGGAGGCGAGGTTGAGGTGAGCCAAGATCACGCCATTGCACTCCAGCTTGGTCAACAAGAGCAAAA
>NW_016859415.1:0-690 GCF_001698545.2 Rhinopithecus bieti | reverse complement strand
ATCTACTCATCATCTACATTAGGTATTTCTCCTAATGCTATCCCTCCCCTAGCCCCTACCCCCTGACAGGCCTGGTGTGTGATGTTCCCCTCCCTGTGTCCAAATGTTTTCATAGCGCAACTCCCACTTATGAGTGAGAACATGCGGTGTTTGGTTTTCTGTTCCTGTGTTAGTGTGCTGAGAATTATGGTTTCCAGCTTCATTCGTGTCCCTGCAAAGGACATGAACTCATCCTTTTTCATGGCTGCATAGTATTCCATGGTGTATATGTGCCACATTTTGTTTATCCAGTCTATCACTGATGGGCATCTGGGTTGGTTCCAAGTCTTTTTGCTATTGTGAATAGTGCTGCAATAAATATACATGTACATGTGTCTTTATAGTAGAATGATTTATAATCCTTTAGGTATATACCCAGTAATGGGATTGCTGGGTCAAATGGTATTTCTGGTTCTAGATCCTTGAGGAATTGCCACACTGTCTTCCACAATGGTTGAACTAATGACACTCACACCAACAGTGTAAAAGCTTTCCTATTTCTCCACATCCTCTCCAGGATTCTGTTGTTTCCTGATTTTTTAATGATCGCCATTCTAACTGGTATGAGATGGTATCTCACTGTGGTTTTGATATGCATCTAATGACCAGTGATGATGAGCTTTTTTTCCATGTTTGCTGGCTGCATAAATA
>NW_016859414.1:0-581 GCF_001698545.2 Rhinopithecus bieti | reverse complement strand
TATACAGTATAGTTCAAACCAAAGCACAGGCTTTATCTGAATAATCTCATAAATGGAATACAAATTAATGGGTTGATTACAATTGTTTTACAGAATTGATTTAACAAGAAGTATAAAATTTATAAAAGTTGGCCAATCTTACCCTCCCTGTTGTGCTGGCGAGTTTTGGCTTTAATTGCCCTGATTTCAGACAGGTTTCTTTTAATTGCTAGTCTGAGGAGACCCATGAATGGAGATAACAGCAGAATAATTTTAATTGACTCCTCAAGCACAAGGAGAGAGGTGACAAAAAGGCCCAGATAGAGATGGAAAGGAGAGCTCTCATGAAGCTCTCATGAAGTTTTGACTAGGCAGGGTGGGTCTCTAGAGCAGCTGCTCAGTGTCCCATGATATTATTCTGTGACCTGCATATAGTAAAGCTTGGTTGCTGGAGGCCACCTTCTCCCAGTAGTACCAGCCATGGCCTAAATGGTCTAACATCAAACATTTTAGTTGCCTTCAGTAAAACAAAACAACCTTCCTCAGTATTTTGTTCATATTAATCAAACACCAGAATCTCACTAATTTACAACGATAGATGC
>NW_016859413.1:0-1304 GCF_001698545.2 Rhinopithecus bieti | reverse complement strand
AAGAGAATGGACAGACTGCCTCCTCAAGTGGGTCCCTGACCCTGTGTAGCCTAACTGGGAGACACCTCCCAGTAGGGACTTAATGACACCTCATACAGGCAGATGCCCCTCTAGGATGAAGCTTCCAGGGGAAGGATTAGGTAGCAATATTTGCTGTTCTGCAATATTTACTGTTCTGCAGCCTCTGCTGGTGATACCAAGGCAAACAGGATCTGGCGTGGACCTTCAGCAAACTCCACCAGACCTGCAGCTGAGGGATCTGACTGTTAGAAGGAAAACTAACAAACAGAAAGGAATAGCATCAACATCAACAAAAGGACATCCACACCAAAACCCCTTCTGTAGGTCACCAACATCAAAGACCAAAGGTAGATAAAACCACAAAGATGGGGAGAAACCAGCACAGAAAAGCTGAAAATTCTAAAAACCAGAGCACCTTTCCTCCTCCAAAGAATTCCATCTCCTCACCAGCAATGGAACAAAGCTGGAAGGAGAATGATTTTGACTTTGCAAGAGCAAACAAATTCAAAAGCTAGCAGAAGGCAAGAAATAACTAAGATGAGAGCAGAACTGAAGGAGATAGAGACACAAAAAAAAAAACCCTTTAAAAAAATCAATGAATCCAGGAGCTGGTTTTTTGAAAAGATAAACAAAATTGATAGACTGTTAGTAGGCTTCAGAAGGTCAGTAATAACAAACTTCTCTGAGCTAAAGGAGGATGTTTGAACCCATTGCAAGGAAGCTAAAAACCTTGAAAAGAGATAAGATGAATGGCTAACTAGAATAAACAGTGTAGAGAAGATCTTAAATGACTGGATGGAGCTGAAAACCGTGGCACGAGAACTATGAGATGCATGCACAGGCTTCAGTAGCTGATTTGATGAAGTGGAAGAAAGGGTAAAGGCCGGGCGCGGTGGCTCAAGCCTGTAATCCCAGCACTTTGGGAGGCCGAGACGGGTGGATCACGAGGTCAGGAGATCGAGACCATCCTGGCGAACACGGTGAAACCCCGTCTCTACTAAAAAAATACAAAAAACTAGCCGGGCGAGGTGGCAGGCGCCTGTAATCCCAGCTACTCGGGAGGCTGAGGCAGGAGAATGGTGTAAACCCGGGAGGCGGAGCTTGCAGCGAGCTGAGATCCGGCCACTACACTCCAGCCTGGGCCACAGAGCGAGACTCTGTCTCAAAAAAAAAAAAAAAAGAAAGGGTATCAATGATTGAAAATCAAATTAATGAAATAAAGCAAGAAGGAAAGTTTGGAGAAAAAAAGAGTAAAAAGAAATGAACAAAGCCTCCAAGAAATA
>NW_016859412.1:0-581 GCF_001698545.2 Rhinopithecus bieti | reverse complement strand
ATATACATAGCTATATATCTATACCTTAAAGGAAATATAAATTTACATCAAAATGGCAACTATTTACTAAACATGCATTTTATTTCATAAACACACAGCAATGCTCTTTGCTTTGGCATTTTTCTCAATTACACAATATCTTCCATTCAAGTTACCATCTCTTAGAAAGTTATTTGAGAAAACCTTATTTCTCACATTGAAACCTTATTATCTGAAGCTCAGTTCACTATTATTCTATCCTTAACCCTGATTTACAAATACAAAATAAGAATTCATACAATGTATGCTATTCAAAACTCAGTATATCCTGAGTGGAAATTTTTCAATAAACTTTGTAAAGATGCATGAAATGTTTGCTGTCATTTTTTGAAAAATGTTAGCACACCAATGTAACTATAGCTAATGTTCCAAAATGGAGTATTTTATTTCATGCTTACCATATCAGATGGAATGTAAGGTTAACAAACTTTCAACACGTCTTAAATGAAGGGATTCATGCACACACATTCAGAAGTAAAATTAACCACAGCAGTGAAATCTGTACCTACCTGGTAGAGGTTAAATGGATGGCATATTTAAAA
>NW_016859411.1:0-580 GCF_001698545.2 Rhinopithecus bieti | reverse complement strand
AAATGCAGAAATCACCTGTCTTCTGTGTTGCTAGCGTTGGGAGCTGGAGACTGGAGCTGTTCTTATTTGGCCATCTTGCTTTGCCCCCTAATTTAACAATATATCTTAAAGAACTGGAAAAGCAAGAGTGAACCAAACTCAAAATTAGTAGAAGAAAAGAAATAATAAAGATCAGAGCAGAAACAAATGAAATTGAAATAAAAAAATACTACACAAAGGATCAACGAAACAAAAAGTTGCTTTTAAAGTTAAACAAAATTGACAAATCTTTTGTCAGACTAAGCAAAAAACAAAAGAAAGCAAAACAAAAAAGAAATAGAAGAAGAAGATTGAAATAAATATAGTCAGAAATGAAAAAAGAGACATTATAACTGATACTGCAGAAATTCAAAGATCATTAGTGAGTACTAGGAGCAGTTATATGTGAATGAATTGGAAAATTTGGAAGAGGTAGACAAATGCCTAGATGCATACAACCTACTGAAATTCAGACGGAAAGCAATCTAAAACCTTATTATTTAAAACCAATAACAAGTAATGAGATTGAAGCTGCAATAAAATGTATGCCAGTAAAGAAAAG
>NW_016859410.1:0-1955 GCF_001698545.2 Rhinopithecus bieti | reverse complement strand
CTGACTTTGGTGATATTGGCATTAATTCACTCCTTCTGAAGTTTTTGTAATAATTTCAGTATGATTGGTATAGTTCTTTATTTATTTGGTAGAATTCGGCTGTGAATACATCCATTCTTGGCTTGTTTTTGTTTTGAGACTCTATAGCAGCTTCAGGCTCATCACTCATTAGTTGTCTTCTCAGATTTTCTATTTCTTCCTGATTCAATTTCAGTAGATTTTATGTTTCCAGGAATGTATCTCTTTCCTATAGGTTTTCTAGATTCTAAGCATACAGTTTTCATAATAGTCTCCAATAATTTTTTTAATATCTGTGGTATAAATTATAATGTCATTTCTGTGTTTATTTGGGTCTTCTTCCTTTTTTGATAGCTTAGCTCACAGTTGATCAATTTTGTTTATCTGCCCAACTTCTAATTTCATTGATTCTTTGTATTATGTTTTTAGCTTCAATTTCATTTAGCTGTTTTAATCTTTGCTATTTCTTTTCTTCTGCTAAATGTAATCTTGATTTGTTCAGGCTTTTCTAGTTGATTAATATGCATCATTAAATTGTTACTTTGTAATCTTTGTACTTTTTTTGGATGTAGGCCTTTATTGCCATATACTTCTCTCTTAACACTCCTTTTGCCATAACCAACAAGTTTTGCTATGTTGCATTTCAATTTTTGTTCCAAATATATTTTGCTTTCCATCTTAAATTCTTTATTGACGCAATGGTCATTCACAAACATGTTGTTTTCTTTCCAAATATTTGTATACTTTCTGAAGTTCCTGTTGGTATTAATTTCGAGTAGTGTTCACTGTGGTCTGAGAAGATACTTGATATAATTTCAATTTTTTAAAATTGTGTTGAAGCTTTTTCTTGTGGCCTATCCTGTGGTTTATACTGGAGAATGTTTGATGTGTTGATAAGATGAATGTGTATTCTTCAGTTGTCAGGAAGAATGTTCTGTAAATGTCTATTACATCCATTTAGATTTATAACCCAGTTGCAGTCAAACATTCTTTGTTGAATTTCTGTCTTCACGATCTGCCTAATGTGAGTGGGGAATTAAATCCCTAATGATTATTGTATTGCAATCTATCTCCTCTTTAGATACCTAGTGATATTTATCAATCTGGATGCTCCAATGTTGGGTAAATATATAATTCGAATTGTTATATTCTCTTGCTGAATTGATTTATTTATCATTATATTATTACTTTTTTAATTGTTTTTGAACTGATGTCTGTTTGATCTTATAAAAATATAGCTACTCCTACCCAATTTTGATGTTCATTTGGAAGGACCATTTTTTTCTACCCCTTTTCTTTCAGTTAATAGCTCTTTTAAAATAAAGTAACTTTCTTGTAAGAAGAATTTGGTTAGATCATTTTTTACCATTTCATCAATCTGTCACTTAAATTGAGATTTTAGTCTGTTTATGTTCATAATTATTATTGACAATTGAGGTTTTCTTCCTGCCATATTGTCAACTGTTTTCTGTTTGTTTCATAAGTTATTTTTTTCTCAGATTGTTTGTCATTGCGGTTTGATGGAATTCTGTAGTAGTGCCAATCGATTCCTTTCTCTTCCATTTTTGTGTGATTGCTTTTCTAGTGAGTTCTATTTTTGTGTGTTTTCAAAATGGTAAATGTCCTTTTGCTTTCAAGTGTTTTCATAACAGTTAATGTCCTTTTGCTTTCATGTTTAGGACTTCTTGAGCATTTCTTGTAGGGTCAATCTAATCGTGACAAATTCCCTCAGCATTTGTATGGGAAAGACTTTACTTCTCCTTCATTTATGAAGGCAAGTATTGCTGAATATAGTATTCACAGTGAACAGGGTTGTTTTTCTTTCTACACTTCGAATATATCATCCATTTATTTCGGGCCTTTGAAGTTTCTGCTGAGAGGGTCATTGTTAGTCTGATGGGTTTTTTTTAATAGGTAACTAGATGACTTTCTCTTGC
>NW_016859409.1:0-1576 GCF_001698545.2 Rhinopithecus bieti | reverse complement strand
CAAATTCTTCTGCTAAAGGAACAACAGTGTCTTCTGCCCCAACTCAAGTGTCATGGCAGAAAGTTTTAGCTCAACCACAAGCAAAGATTTAAGAAGGGAAGGTAATCACTTCACACCCTGGGTGGAGAACTCAAGAGCTGTAGGATCTTGAGTTTCATCCTTGTGCCACAAATAGAATGAAATTAATCATAAGGAGTAGTTATTAGGTGCATTTGACATAAAACCTCTGCAACTGGAAACAGTGCATACACATTAAAATTGGTATTCATTTGTAGTCTATGAATTTCTAAGAACTTGAAACTTCTTGGAAAATCTTGTATCAAAAGAAAATCAATAAACCAGTTACAATATTCTTGTGAAGAAGTATAATCCTAGCTCTTGGACACCTTCCCTCAAAACCTGTAGAAGAAGAAGTTGGCATTTTTCATAAAGGGGCACCAACATTCAAACAGATGTCAGGCACTAGAAAACATCCAGGGACATCTAGTCTCTTGAGTGGACAATTTACCAAGAATGACTTGGGGACATGAACCACTGATGAGATTAAGAGAGAACCATCTGCCTTTTTCTTTAAGGTTCTTCAGTAATTTAAAAGAATTAGAGGAAACTGAACACTCCTCCCAAGTAAACCTGTGCAATTCCCATAAAAGACAATCACATTGGTGGAGCTGTGTTCCACCAGCAGAAGATGACCTTAGACAAATTGACACTACCCTGTGACCAATACAAACTTGCTTATAATAGAAATTATTATCTCTCATGTCTGTGTGACTACAACACTTGTAATAGCTCAAAAATGTTAGAGATGTGTTTAGCATGGTTGCCCATGTCTTCCCCCTTTACTCCAAACAGATATACAGCTCAAGCCTATGATGGAGAGAAGACGGTTACATTTAAATTGAGTTTGAGTCAGAACTTTCAAATTACTTAGAATTTTATTAACTAAAGGAAAAGTGAAAATTGTGGAAACTTTAGATGGTAAGAGATGTGAAAGGAGTAGTTTGCAAGTTATGCCTGGAAATGGTAAAATTACAATATTTCATATTAATTAATAACAGAAAAACTCAAAATACAACACACAGAATGGCGGTTAGTTTACTCAAAATATTTAAACAGATGATAGGACGGTTCAGGGAAACATGTTTCAAAATTAGAAAGAACTTAGAAATTACTATATATGTATACATTTTTACTAGACCACCTATCCGTGATATTGATCTCCAATTATGTCGATTGTTTAAGTGTATTCCTTCAGGAAAAGAAGAAAAGATTGATTCCGCTTCTATTCCGCCCATTTTTTATGGATTCTAGAACATACAGGGGAAGTTTCTCTGGAAATAATTTATTTACATGGATCACCTCACCTCAAGTAAGAGCCAAGGAGCAGTATTTGGATCCTGAACATGTTTGAAGTAGCACTGCATTTTCAAACTGTAATTGAAGCTTGTACTGTGACCATGTAATAAAGGTAAAAATATTATCGTGGACCAAGGTGATGAATATACCATAACCCATTGGATATTCACTATGTGCTAATTCATAACAAGATGTTTGCAATTACTATAGTATAAGTTTC
>NW_016859408.1:0-1573 GCF_001698545.2 Rhinopithecus bieti | reverse complement strand
TTAAAAAATATTCAACCTTTCAAATTATAAAATTCAAATTATATATTTTAAAACGTATTGTCCACAGGATTAAGATTTGTAGTGCAGTACAAATATTTCATACTTTCAACAAATTACTAAACAAACATTTTGAAATGGAAAACACAGACTGCATTCATTAAATGATATATAATTTAACAGAACAACCATTAAAATATCCAGAAATCATGAGAAAACTTGCACTTACTAAAAACAAAACAACCACAGGGTACTGAAACTTATTTTGGAAATATCAGTCAAACTTGTAAGAGTTCAACACAATTCTATTTCCAAGATAATTCAGTGTTACATTGAGGAATTCAGAAAAGTATTTTAAATGTCTCAAACAGTAAAGAGATTATTTACTACTTTAAAGTAACTGCAACAATTATACAACATTGTGAAAAACTGCAATTCTAAAAGAATTATTTTCTTAAAAAAAGCAAATTACTACAGAAGTTATTGAGTAACAGAAACAAATTTCAAAATAAATTCTGCATCTGTAAAATCTTACTTCATCCTCTGATTTTATGGCAGCAAACAAAAAAATCATAGCTTCTAAATCTCAACATTTAATTTTCATATCACCTTGCTGAAATGGAAACAAGTTATAGCTTTCCATCAGTAGAAGTGTTATATATAGGGAGACAGCATTTTAAAATAAAGAAACAACTAAATTTTCATATTATTCTATATCATCAGAAATTTTAACTTCAGGAGATAAACAAAATAGTTAGTTTTTGGTTTTGCTAAAATTGCTTTTAGGGAGTTAGCCAAAACTGCTTTGCCAAAGCCTATGTCGAGAAAAGTATTTCCTAAGTTTTCTTGTATGACTTCTATAGTTTGAGGTCTTATATTTAAATCTTTAATCCATCTTGAGTTAATTTTTGCATGTAGTGAAAGGAAAGGGTCTAGTTGCAGCAACATAGATGTATCTGGAAGCCATGATACTAAGTGAATTAATGCAGGAACAACAACAACAAAAATTACGTGTTCTCACTTTATAAGTGGGACTAAACATTGAGTACACATGGACATAAACAGGGGAACAAGAGACACTAGGGACTACTAGAGGGGAAGGGAGGAGAGTATGGTTTGAAAAACTACAGACTGAGTACTATCCTCACTAGCTGGGTGTAATATACATACATAACAAACCTACACAAGTACCCCCTGTATCTAAAATAAAAGCTGAAGTATTTTTACAAAGTGGAATTTTATTAATATTAGTAACAAGTGACTGTTGTATGCAGTTTCTCATTCAACATCTAGATTTATATAAAGCAATTTTCCTATCAGTTCAATTAGTAATCCTGTTACATTTTTATTTAAGTTTTCTTCACATCTTCTCCAAGGTCACACATATTTAATTGTGTAAAGCATATAAAAGCTAAACTAAGCGATGTGAAGTATATTAGTTAACCGTTAGGTAACCGATAGTAATTTAAAATAATTGTTGTTTACAATAAAGGCTGTCATATACATTTTGCCAATAAAGCTGAACTTTTTATTACATTTGAATTGTATACATGTATTATTATTTCCAGATCAAAAC
>NW_016859407.1:0-945 GCF_001698545.2 Rhinopithecus bieti | reverse complement strand
TCCCAAAGTGCTGGGATTACAGGCTTGAGCCACCGCGCCCAGCCGAGTTTCACTCTTGTCACCCAGGCTGGAGTGCAGTAGTGCAATCTTGGCTCTCTTCAATCATTACCTCCCAGGTTCAAGCGATTCTCCTCCCTCAGCCTCCTGAGTAGCTGGGATTACAGGCGCCCGCCACCACACCCAGCTAATTTTTGTATTTTTAGTAGAGACGGGGTTTTGTCATGTTGGCCAGGCTGGTCTCGAACTCCTGATCTCAGGTGAGCCACCCACCTCAGCATCCCAGAGTGCTGGGATTACAGGCATGATCCACCGTGCCCAGTCCGTTTTTCCCATCTTTATGTTCATGTGTACCCAATGTTTAGCTCCCAACTATACGTGAGAACATGCAGCATTTCGTTTTCTGTTCCTGTGTTAATTTGCAGCTGCATCCATGTTGTGGCAAAGAACATGATTTTGTTGAGTATTTTTTATGGCTGTGTAGTATTTCATGATGTGTATGCACCAATTTTCTTTCCTTTTTTTTTTTTTTTTTTTGAGACGGAGTCTCACCCTGTCACCCAGGCTGGAGTGCAGTGGCGCGGTCTCAGCTCACTGCAAGCTCTACCTACCAGGTTCACACCATTCTCCTGCCTCAGCCTCCCGAGTAGCTGGGACTACAGGCGCCCGCCACCATGCCCAGCTAATTTTTTGTATTTTAGTAGAGGTGGGGTTTCACCCTGTTAGCCAGACTGGTCTTGAACTCCTGACCTCAGATGATCTACCCGCCTTGGCCTCCCAAAGTGCTGGGATTACAGGCGTGAGCCACCGTGCCCAGCCTTACACATTTTCTTTATCCAGTCCACTGTTGATGGGCACCTAGGTTGATTCCATGTCTTTGCTATTGTGAGTAGTGTGGCAATGAACATATGAACGCAGGTGTCTTTCTGGTAGAATGACTTATTTTCC
>NW_016859406.1:0-412 GCF_001698545.2 Rhinopithecus bieti | reverse complement strand
AAACTAAATCTAACATAACACAAGATGTCCAAGATACTGATAGAGAAAGTTATAAATATTACTCAAGGACATGAAAACAGTGAGCGAGTGGGGAAGCAGGTGAGTAAGAAGACCTAAGTTCATGCAGATGTTGACTCTCTTTGAGTCAATCTGTATATCAAAGCAATTCCAATCAAAATACCAAAGAGATTATTTTTGTAGAACTTGTAAGTTTTTTTTTTTTTTTTTTTTTTTTGAGACGGAGTTTCACTCGTTGCCCAGCCTGGAGTGCAATGGCGCAATTTCAGCTCACTGCAACCTCCGCCTCCCAGGTTCAAGTGATTCTCCTGCTTCAGCTTCCCGAGTAGCTAGGATTACAGGCTCCTGCCCCACACCCGGCTAATTTTTTGTATTTTTTAGCAGAGACAGGGTT
>NW_016859405.1:0-492 GCF_001698545.2 Rhinopithecus bieti | reverse complement strand
CTACTTTACTTTCTTAATAAACTTGTTTTTACTTTGCACTGTGGACTCGCCCTGAATTCTTTCTTGCGTGAGATCCAAGAACCCTCTCTTGGGGTCTGAATCGAGACCCCTTTCCTGTAACAAGGGCACTTTTAAAATTTAACCTGAAAGACTGGTTCAGGACATGATGGGAGGTGGGGGTCAGACATGCCTCATTATACCTCTCTGGCATTAACATCAACACAGACTTTTAAGTCTGAAAAGAAACATTTTACAACCTGTTCTCTCTAAAGTCTACCACCTGAAGGCTTCCTCTGCAAATAAGAACTTTGGTCTCCACAATTCTTTTTTTTTTTTTTTTTGAGACGGAGTCTCGCTCTGTTGCCCAGGCTGCCTCAGCCTCCCGAGTAGCTGGGACTACAGGTGCATGCCACCATGTCCGGCTATTTTTTTTTTTTTTTAGTACAGAGGGGGTTTCACCGTGTTAGTCAGCATGGTCTTGATCTCCTGACC
>NW_016859404.1:0-279 GCF_001698545.2 Rhinopithecus bieti | reverse complement strand
CATACACACACGCATACACACACAAACGCATACACACACACACGCATACACACACGCATACACACACGTGCACACACACACACGCACACACGCATACACACACGCATACACACACACGCACACACACACACACGCACACACGCATACACACACGCATACACACACACGCACACACACACACACACGCACACACACACACACACACGCATACACATACACACACATACACACACACGCATACACACACACACACGCATACACATACACACACACATACAC
>NW_016859403.1:0-1300 GCF_001698545.2 Rhinopithecus bieti | reverse complement strand
ATTTTGTTGAAATTAAATAAAATATAGAGATAAATCTCTAAATTTAAGACATTTTATTTGGGAAGGAAGACTTGCAGTTTGGGGCATATACACAGACTGATCTTTGGTATGTCCGAAGAACAAAGAGAAGGTTGGAAGTTTTATTAGAAAAAGAAACGTTACATATTGGTTTGAAAGAAAGCTCATTGGCACTTGAAAAGCTTTTGGCATCCGGCAAGCTCTGATTGGTGAGTGGTGGTAGGCAAAACTTGTCTTAGAGCCACTACAGGTGGTTTCAGTAAAACTGGTCTTTGGGTTACAGCAGGCCATTTCAGCAGCCAAGCTTGCAGAGAATTACATTATTGGAGCAATGTAATATGCCTTGAATGCTTTTTTTCCCCCTGGCCCCTCAACTCTGATTTAGTTGAGTATGACAAGAATGACCCAATTGTATAATTAACTTTTATAATTCAAAAAGTGATTCCTCTGTTTCAGTGGTTACATCTACCTTGTTTTCTGTTGCATTTGTGCTTTTCCTGTTTTCTTTCACTAGTTCAGATTTTAGTTTTCCATTTCTTAAAGGAACTAGCTTGTTATTTATATATTAGTTCTCCTGTTTTTCCTAACTCATAAATTTTCCTTTATATTTAGTATTTTCTTATTTCTGTTTTGTGGATTGCTTCTTATTTTTTGAATTGAATGCTTAATTTACTTTTATGCATTCACCTTTATCAATTTTAGTGTTTAAGGGTCTGAATATTTCTATCATCAATGTCATATTTTAAATTAAATTTTGCATTTTATTTTATCTCCTCCATTTAACAGAAAGTTTAAAAATACCCTGCAAATTCCCCAGCCTGTTTTGCAACCTTCTTGATCATGTGACTGATTCTGTCTAATGAACTGTGGTATATTTCACTTTCGGGTGAAGGCAGTGTAGTAGCTAGTGTGTCTTCTTCGTGTTCTCTCTCTCCTCTGAGTAGCTAAAGGTGAAAGACTGCATCATGATTAAAGGAGCCTAGATTCCTGATTTACTGCTTTAAACAAGGGTCAACAAACTTCTTCTATAAAGGGTCAGATAGTAAACATTTTTGGTTTGTTGGCCATGCTGTCTCTATTGTAACAACTCACCTCTGCCATTGTAGCCATAGACAATACATAAATGAATGGGTGTGGCTGTGTTCTAATAAAATTTTCTTTATAAAAAAACGGGCTGGCCAGGTTTGGCCTGTGAGTTTGCTAACCCCTCGTTTAGAGGAGAAAGCTGCCCAGGATCAATGTTCAAACTGCATCAGATCATATCAAATATGAGAAAAAACAC
>NW_016859402.1:0-952 GCF_001698545.2 Rhinopithecus bieti | reverse complement strand
GGCCGGGTACAGTGGTTCATGCCTGTAATCCCAACACTTTGGAAGGCTGAGACAGACGGATCACCTGAGGTCAGGAGTTTGAGACCTGAGCCAACATGGAGAAACCCCCCGTCTTTCCACTAAAAATACAAAAACTAGCTGGATGTAGTGGCGCATGCCTGTAATCCCAGCTACTCAGGAGGCTGAGGTAGGAAGGAATTGCTTGAACCTGAGGGGTGGGTCGGGGTGGGGGGCAGGTTGCAGTGAGTCAAGATCACACCGCTGCACTCCAGCCTGGGGCAACGGAACAAGGCTCTGACTCAAAAAACAAACAAACGAAAAGTCATATAGTTCTCCAAAAATAGAGACAAAACCAATTTTTTATTTTACCTTTTTTTTTTTTTAAGACAAGGTCTCACTCTGTTGCCCAGGCTGGAGGGCAGTGGCACTATCATAGCAGCCTTGACCACCTAGGCTCATATGATCCTTCCACCTCAGCCTCCCAAGTAGCTGGGACTACAGGTGCATGACACCATACCTGGCTAATTTTTTACCTTTTATAGAGACAGGGTCTCACTATGTTGTCCAGGCTGGTCTTGAACTCCTGGGCTCAAGTAATCCCCTTGCCTCAGCCTCCCAAAGTGCTGGAATTACAAGTGTGAGCCACCCTGCCCAGACACAATTTTTTTAAATAGGGAGAAAAAAATCAAGTCATAAAGCATCAGTTCAGGACGTCTGATATCTGTTTAATGAGAATTCCAGGCTGGGCGTGGTGGCTCAAGCCTGTAATCCCAGCACTTTGGGAGGCCGAGACGGGCAGATCACGAGAACAGGAGATCGAGACCATACTGGCTAACACGGTGAAACCCCGTCTCTACTAAAAAATAGGAAAAACTAGCCGGGCAAGGTGGCGGGTGTCTGTAGTCCCAGCTACTCGGGAGGCTGAGGCAGGAGAATGGCGGAAGCCCGGGAG
>NW_016859401.1:0-285 GCF_001698545.2 Rhinopithecus bieti | reverse complement strand
CCCAAAGAGCAATCCGGTATGCCTTTCCCAACTGAACGTTTCTATCACTGATCAGTGGCTAAGCGAGGCCTCAGGCAGGCTGAGACATGCTTAACATGGGAGCAGCAAGGAGCAGAACCCTGTGGGGAAAAAAAGGTTGGGACTGTGTATCAGCCCATCCTCTTTTAACTTTTTTTTTTTTTTTTTTTGAGATGGAGTCTTGCTCTGTTGGCTAGGCTGGAGTGCAATGGCACGATCTCGGCTCACTGTAACCGCTGCCTCTCAGGTTCAAGCAATTCTCCTTCC
>NW_016859400.1:0-1214 GCF_001698545.2 Rhinopithecus bieti | reverse complement strand
GAAAATCAAACACCGCATGTTCTCCCTCATAAGTGAGAGCTGAACAATGAGAACATATGGGCACAGGGAGGGAAACATCACACACTGGGGCCTGTTGGTGGTTGGGGGGGCAAGGGCAGGGATAGCATTAGGAGAAATACCTAATGTAGATGACGGGTTGATAGGTGCAGCAAACCACCATGGCACGTGTATAGCTATGTAACAAACCTGCACATTCTGCATGTGTATCCCAGAACATAAAGTATAATAATAATAATAAATTATAATTTTCACAGATAGGTCTTAGAGTAACTATTTCTTACTGCTTTTAAGAAAAGACTACATATAATTCCAATGAATCTATTATTTTTTTCTACCAAATTATTATAGACTGTATATTTTCTAAGATATTTCACCCTGTTAGAATAAAACTGTTTTATCTCATTATAGAATAAACTCTTTAAAAGAGAACTAACATTTATTCCTTGCTTACTCAATTCACTTTTGCAATATTTCATCATCATGATAGGTATTATGCCTAATCTACAGAGGAGAAAATTAAGGCTCAAAGTGGTTAAATAGCCTGAATAAACATTTCACAAAAGAAAGTATGCCATTAATAAACAGAAAATAATAGATATATAAATAGTTTAGTAACCCAGAGAAATGTAAACTAAAAAGTAATAATATATAATTTTCCACCTCTTAAATTAAGACTTTATATTGTTCAGTGTTACTGAAGTTCATATGTGAACCAATCACCATTATGTACTGCTAATAGGATTATAATTGGTCCAACCATTCTGAAAAGTAGTTTGGTTAAACTATGTAATGTACCCACAGATATAATGATTAAGTAAGGTGATTGTTATATGGTAGAACATTATGCTGCCATCAAAATTGTATTTTCAAAGATTATTAAGTTAGATGGATGAATACTTACGTGATTATAGGAAAATCAGAAACAATGACCATTTTTCTGATGAAAATGAGATGAAAATTGTTTATAGTTATTAAGATTACTCTCTACAGTCTCTGCTACTGTTACCCCATCCAGACCCCAAGAGAGGGTTCTTGGATCTTGCGCAAGAAAGAATTCCAGGCAACTCCATGTGAATTGAAAGCAAGTTTATTAAGAAAGTACAGGAATAAAAAAAAAAAGAAAAAAGAAAGTAAAGGAATAAAAGAATGGCTTCTCCAAGGGCAGAGCAACCCTGAGGGCTGCTGGTTGGCTG
>NW_016859399.1:0-1953 GCF_001698545.2 Rhinopithecus bieti | reverse complement strand
CAGAGGTTGCAGTTAGCCAAGATCACACCATTGCACTCCAGCCTGGGCAACGAGCAAAACTCCGTCTCAAAAAAATAAAAAATAGGCCGGGCGCGGTGGCTCAAGCCTGTAATCCCAGCACTTTGGGAGGCCGAGATGGGAGGATCACGAGGTCAGGAGATTGAGACCATCCTGGCTAACACGGTGAAACCCTGTCTCTACTAAAAAATACAAAAAACTAGCCAGGCGAGGTGGCGGGCGCCTGTAGTCCCAGCTACTCGGGAGGCTGAGGCAGGAGAATGGCGTAAACCCGGGAGGCGGAGCTTGCAGTGAGCTGAGATCCGGCCACTGCACTTCAGCCTGGGCAACAGAGTGAGACTCCGTCTCAAAAAAAACATAAAAATTAAAAAAATTTTTAAAATAAAAAATAAGAATAAAAAAATTTACCTGATGTCAAAGTACCACCCTACAGATTACTACTTGCTAAAAACAAAAAGAAAACCATAACTTTATAATGAAATGATCAGGTTCTCACCACATCAGCTTGGTGATCAAATACAGCATCAAAATAGTGGGACCTGACATAATATGCCTCTTAACTAGAAACAGTAGGAACTACACAGCATTACTAAATGAGGTACTCTTCCAAAACTGTTTACCCTAAGTCTACTCACACCTTTAGATCTAACTCCCAGTTTACAGGAATTAAATATAGGGGATAGTGGCCGGGCGCGATGGCTCAAGCCTGTAATCCCAGCACTTTGGGAGGCCGAGGCGGGCGGATCACGAGGTCAGGAGATCGAGACCCTCCTGGCTAACACGGTGAAACCCCGTCTCTACTAAAATACAAAAAAAACTAGCCGGGCGCGGTGGCGGGCGCCTGTAGTCCCAGCTACTCGGAGGCTGAGGCGGGAGAATGGCGGGAACCCGGGAGGCGGAGCTTGCAGTGAGCAGAGATCCGGCCACTGCACTCCAGCCTGGGCGACACAGCGAGACTCCGTCTCAAAAAAAAAAAAAAAAAATAGGGGATAAAGGAAGAAGTAATACTATGCCATGAGAAAACAAGCAGCAATACAAAATGTAATCGTCTCAACAGATCTAACGAGTCAATACCACAGGGAAGCAGAAGCAGAGTAGAGAAGGAGGTGGATGGGTAGAAGAGACAGTTCTACCTATATATTTAAAAAGACTCAAGAGATTACAACCAAATGCAACGGGTAGCTCTTGACTAAAATCTGGCATTAAAAAAAAAAAAAAAACACCAGCCTGACCAACATGGTGAAACCCTGTCTCCACTAAAAATACAAAAATTAGCGGGGCATGGTGGCAGACACCTGCAATCCCAGCTATTTGGGAGGCTGAGGCAGGAGAACTGCTTGAACTCAGGAGGAGGAGGTTGCAGTGAGCGAAGATGACGCCATTGCACTCCATCCTGGGTGACAGAGCGAGACTTCCTCTTAAAAAAAAAAAAAAAACCCACCACACAGCAATAAAAAACATTTTTGGAACAACTCAGGATATCTGAATATAGTATAAGTAGCATATATCAGGGAATCAGGTCACATGCCTGCAATCCCAGCACTTTGGGACACCAAGGCAGGAGGATCACTTGAGCCCACAAGTTTAAGACCAGCCTGGGCAACGTGGCAAGACCACATCTCTAAAAAAAAATACAAAAATTAGCCAGGCATGGTGCTATGTGCCTGTAGTCCCCAGCCACTCCAGGCAAGAGAATGGCTTCAGCCCAGGAGGTCAAGGCTGCAGTAAGCCATGAACGTGCGGCTGCACTCTAATCTGGGCGACAGAGCAAGACCCTATCTCAAAAAAAAAAATCAAAAAGTAGTATACTATTAGGGAATTATTGGTAATTTTGCTAGGAATGATAATGGTTTTATGACTATATAAAGAGAATGTCCTCCTTTTCCTTGGAGAGATCTGAAGATATATGTCTTCATATATATATATATATATATA
>NW_016859398.1:0-690 GCF_001698545.2 Rhinopithecus bieti | reverse complement strand
CGGGCTGAAGCCCGGGCGTGCGAGCCGCGAGGGCGGCCTGGGAGCCGGAGGCGCTCGGACGTGGCGAGGACGCAGAGGTGCCTTGTCCTTCTCACACTCCGCGAAGGCCAGCCGCTCGAGTCGCCAGAGTAGTCGTCCCGTTCGCCGCCGCTGCTTCAAAGGCCACCTTAGTCAGCCTCGCTGCAGCCCCGGTTTCCTCACACACACACACCGAGAGGGACAATAAACAGAGCCGCCGCCGCCGCCACGGTCACCTCCCTCTTGTCCGGCATAACACCGCACACGCACATTTGCACACCGGGGAGAGAGGGAGGGCGCGGCGGCCGCCCCCGCTGTCAGTCAGCGCCATGCCGTCCAATCGGGGCCTTGTCGCCACAGCCTCTCGGCCAATCCCAAAATTCCAAGCCCCCTGGAGGGGCGGGACCCGAGGGGAAAACGTCATTGCGGGTAGCAACCGAAAGGAAGACTTGGGGTTTTTGTTTGTGTGTGTGTCTGTGGGTTTTCCATTTGAAGGGAGAGCAGGGGCTGCTGTCAAGGGTCAATTGAGGGCGGCAAAGGGAAAGGGTCGAATTGGCCTCGGGTCGATTGTAATCCTCCAAGCGTGCTGTTTACTGAGACCTAACCGGGAAGCCGAAGCGTTTCTTTGACTGGGGCCTCTAAGGATGAGGATGGGGGCGGGGGTGGGAGTGG
>NW_016859397.1:0-946 GCF_001698545.2 Rhinopithecus bieti | reverse complement strand
CTAACAAACCAAGATGGCATGGCCTACCTATGCTATCTCGTATAGTCTGTTGTTTCTAGGCTACAAGCCTGCACAGCATGTTACTGTACTGAATACTGCAGGCAACTATAATACAATGGTAAGTATTTGTGTTTCCAAACATATCTAAACATAGAACAGGTACAGGAAAAGTATGGTATTATAATTTTTGGGGACCACTGTCATATATGTGGTCCGTCATGGACCAAAACATCATTATGTAGTGCATGACTGTATATGCATATATATTAATGCATATTTGTAGGTCAGGTGCAGTAGCTCACACCTGTAATCCCAGCACTTTGGGAGGCCAAGGCAGGAGTACTGCTTAAAGCCAGGAATTTGAGACCAACCTGGGCACTGCAGTGATACCCTGTCTCTACAAAATATTTAAAAATTAGCCAGGCATGATGGTACACACCTATAGTCCCAACTACTTGGAAGACTGAGGCAGGAGAATCACTTGAGCCCAGGAATTCAAAACTGCAGTGAGCTACGATCATGCCACTGCACTGAAGCCTAGGCTACAGAGTAAGACTGTTTTTTTGTTTTGTTTTGTTTTGTTTTGTTTTGTTTTCAGATGGAGTTTTGCTTCTGTCATCCAGGCTGGAGTGGTGTGATCTTGGCTCACTGCAACCTCTGCCTCCTGGGTTCAAGCGATTCTCCTGCCTCAGCCTCCCAAGTAGCTGGGATGACAGGTACCTGCCACCAAGCCCGGCTAAATTTTTGTATTTTTAGTAGAGATGGGGTTTCGCCATGTTGGCCAGGCTGGTCTTCAACTCCTGACCTCAGGTGATCCACCTGCCTTGGCCTCCCAAAATGCTGCGATTACAGGTGTGAACCACCGTGCCCAGCCGAGACTATGTTTCATTCACACACACACACATATATATATATATACACACACACACGCATATGCACATGCACG
>NW_016859396.1:0-945 GCF_001698545.2 Rhinopithecus bieti | reverse complement strand
ATCCTTGGCAAGGGCAGGCAACAGGCAGGTAGAAGGCTGGGACAAGGGATGTTTGTTCATTGGGATTGAGATGTCCACAGGGGCTCTAGTTCAGAGTCAGATCCATAATTTATAGAAGGATTTAGGGGCAAGGCAGACTTCACTTCCAGAGGAAATATACGGCTGGCTTTATAGAATAAGAGTATAAATTAGGACTTGGAAATAACAGAACCCGTTAACTAGAATACGGGGGCCACACTAAACAGTACAGGAGCCCTGCTGACAATGCTGGGGTTGGCAAGCATGGCAGTCCTGAGAATGTGCCTCTCAGATCTCTGCAGGACAGTGACCAAGCTGCTGCTGTGCTCTGAAATCATCATCACATTGGCACTGAGGCCATGCTTCCTACGGCTGCTCCCCATCATTGTGTGGGCACAGCAGGGAACCTAGACAGGCCTGTCCATGAGACACTGGATTCCTTTGACTGGTGACTGTCTCAAGGACTCCCTGGCAGCCTTGTTAAACTTTCCTTAGAACTACATGGTAGGCTAATACCCTACCTCCACCATTCCTTCCTTCCTTCCTTCTTTCTTTTTCTCTCTCCTTCACTCAGGGTCAGACTTGCATTGCATTGCAATGAATGCTGGTGGCTCTCCTAGATTTTCCTAGCTCCCTCCCCATTTTCTATCATATAGATTGCCCCTAATAAATTTCTTGTGCTTTTAACCCTATCACGTTGTCCGCTTCTTGGAGAGCCTGGACTAACACAGAGGGTCACCTACAGGTGTGGTTTAAGGGACCCCAGCTTAAAGGTTAATGAGTTGAAATGAAGATTTCATAGGACATTTAGTGCAATGGTTTCACATTTCATTCCATGAAGAATGTAGATTCACTGGAGAGGCCTTAGGGGCCAGCCACAATGCCATTCACTAGGAATAAAATAATGAACAAGATAAGCAAGATACC
>NW_016859395.1:0-954 GCF_001698545.2 Rhinopithecus bieti | reverse complement strand
TATCTTTTTTATATCAACTTCAATTTTCTTAAATCTTTCCACAGGCAAAAGACCTCATTTTACAGGAAAATGTTTTATTTCACTAAATTACTCAAATATTGTTATCCTTCTGCAATATAGAGTTAAAACCATTAATTTACAATCAGTAATTTTTTTTAGGAATTGTTTTGCTTAATGATATATGTTAGTGCCCATGTATGTATTTTGAGTCTTTTCTGTGTGCTTTGTATTAGTGCAGACGACTTGGAGCTCTATGAAACTCTCAATGATGATTCAGGAAGCCAATGCTATCAGCAGCAAATTGAAAACATACTATGTTTTTGGCAGGTAAGTAATTAATTATCCTGATTATAAATGTTTTAAACAAGTTGGCCTTTATATCATTTAGTTTCTCTCTCTCTTTTTTTTTTCTGAGACAGAGTCTTGCTCTGTTGCCCAGGCTGGAGTGCAGTGGCGCAATCTGGGCTCACTGCAACCTCCACCTCCTGGGTTCAAGCAGTTCTCCTGCCTCAGCCTCCCGAGTAGCTGGGATTACAGGCGTGTGCCACCACACCCAGCTAATTTTTGTATTTGGTAGAGATGGGATTTCACCATGTTGGCCAGGCTGGTCTCAAACTCCTGACCTCGTGATCCACCTGCCTTGGCCTACCAAAGTGCTGGGATTATAGGCGTGACCCACCGTGCCCGGCTATCATTTAGTTTCTCTAAAGTCCATTCTACAGCTGTAGGAAAGAGCTGGTATCAGAATCCACAGTGAGACTTTACTGTTTCAGAGGTCATTCTGGAGTAAGAGAGATTTCAACAATTAACATACTAGTGTATTTATAAATAAAATAATTTTAGTTGTTTTAGTAATTTGCTAATTTTCTTTTGAGTTGAAAATGTAGCAGTATTTCATTGTTCAAAAGGAACATACCTTATTAGAAATTTTTGACTTTAAAAAATTTTTGTTAT
>NW_016859394.1:0-955 GCF_001698545.2 Rhinopithecus bieti | reverse complement strand
CCACATTGCACTTACTCTAAAACTGACCAGATAATTGGAAGTAAAACACTCCTCAGCAAATGTAAAAGAATGGAAATCATAACAAACTGTCTCTCAGACAACAGTGCAGTCAAATTAGAACTCAGGATTAATAAACTCAATCAAAACCACACAACTACATGGAAAGTGAACAACCTGCTCCTGAATGGCTACTGGGTAAATAATGAAATGAAAGCAGAAATAAAGATATTCTTTGAAACCAATGAGAACAAAGACACAATGTACCAGAATCTCTGGGACACATTTAAAGCAGTGTGTAGAGGGAAATGTATAGGACCAAATGCCCACAAGTAAAGAAGGAAAGATCTAAAATCAACAGCTTAACATCACAATTAATAAGATAATAAGAACTATTTATGACAAATCCACAGCCAATATCATACTGAATGGGCAAAAACTGGAAGCATTCTCTTTGAAAACTGACATAACATGAGGGTGCCCTCTCTCACCACTCCTATTCAACATGGTGTTGGAAGTTCTGGCTAGGACAATGAGGTAAGAGAAAGAAATAAAGGGTACTAAATTAGGAAAAGAGCAAATCAAATTGCCTCTGTTTGCAGATGACATGATTCTATACTTGGAAAACCCCATTGTCCAAGCCCAAAATCTCCTTAAGCTGATAAGCAACTTCAGCAAAGTCTCAGGATACAAAATCAGTGTGCAAAAATCACAAACATTCCTATACACCAATAATAGACAAACAGAGAGCTAAATCATTAGTGAACTCCCATTCACAATTACTACAAAGAGAATAAAATACTTAGGAATCCAACTTACAAGGGATGTGAAGGACCTCTTCAAGGAGGACTACAAACTACTGCTCAAAGAAATAAAAGAGGACATAAACAAATGGAATAGCATTCCATGCTCATGGATAGGAAGAATCAATATCATGAAAATGGCCATACTGACTAAG
>NW_016859393.1:0-367 GCF_001698545.2 Rhinopithecus bieti | reverse complement strand
ACCCAGGTTCCAGGTGGGCACTGGGCCCCAGATGAACACAAGGCCCCGGGTGGATACCAGAACCTAGGTGGACACCCACCTCTGAGGTGGATATGAGGCTCCAGGTGGACATCAAGCCTCAGGTAGATATCTAGTCCCCAGGTGGACATAAAGGCCCAGTTTAACACCATACCCTGGGTGGATACCTCAGTCTCAGGTGGATGCAGTCTCCAGCTGAACTTCAGGCTCCAAGTGGACACACAGGCCCTAGGTGAACACTAGGTCTTAGGTGGACATTAGGCCCCAAGTGGACACCCAGGCCCTAGGTGAACACTAGTTCTTAGGTTGACATTAGGCCCCAAGTGGACAATGAGGCCCCAGTGGACAC
>NW_016859392.1:0-492 GCF_001698545.2 Rhinopithecus bieti | reverse complement strand
GACCCTGCACCTAGAAAATGGAAAAGTCAAGATTTGCAAAGGGTCTCTTGATCTCCAAAATCCCCTACTTTAAAAGTTGCAATTCCAGGGGATGCAAACTCAAATGCCAAGAGGAACCAGGCAGATAACACAAAATAGTGTCAGCACTAGTAATAGAAATAATAACTTCCAAGGGGTTTGAAGCAGAATGCCAGCCTCTACTCGAAGTGATTTACAGTATTCAGCTGTTTAATCATCAAAGAACCCTGTGTGGACTGCTATTATTATTCCCAATCTGCAGACGCCGTCAAACAACTTCCCCATGGTCCTAGGGCATTAATGCCTGAACCAGGATTTGAACTTGGATAGAATTGGCCACATGAGAATTTCTGTGAATTACAGAGGGCAAGCCCCAACCACAGAGGGCAGTGGTTTCCAATCTAGCTGACTGGTGCTTTGTAAGAATGACAAGCCAATGTGGCAAGATCTGATTTTTCAAGAGAAACCTGAAAG
>NW_016859391.1:0-581 GCF_001698545.2 Rhinopithecus bieti | reverse complement strand
TATATATATATATTTGCTGGGTGTGGTGGAATGTGCCTGTAGTCCCAGCTACTCAGGAGATGAGGTGGGAGGATTGTTTGAACCCAGAGGTCAAGGCTGCAGTGAGATGTGGTCATTCCACTGCACTAAAAGATTGCTCCAGAGTTTCCCCTGTGCATATTTAACTTAAAACAGGCTATCATCAAACAACTTCACATTCCATGTTAAAAATCTTATTACAATATACTTCTACTTCTCCATTTGGAAAGCTAGTTGGCAGCTAGTAGAGGGGTCAGCCTGGGCATTCTGTCCTTGAGAAGGCTGGCCTGCAGTCAGAATTTCATTAGTTTGTGGCTTTTCCAGATGGCTTTGGGAATTTTACTCATGGTGTGCATGCCATGCCGTCTCTAGTATAAGGTCTGTCAGGTTCTTCTGTGGGCACCTCTCCCTCAGCTGGGCCAGGGCTGTGCCATTTTCATCATAGGAATTTCTCCACTCCTCCATTTTGGTCAAATTCCAAGTGGAACAGGTTTGGCCATGAGGGGTCAGTCTCTTCGTTTTTTTTTTTTTTTTTTTTTTTTTTTTTTTGAGACGGAGTCTCG
>NW_016859390.1:0-492 GCF_001698545.2 Rhinopithecus bieti | reverse complement strand
AAATACTCACTTATATCTACTATGTCTATATTTTATATCTCCATCTATTATAACTATTATGTCTATGTTTTATACCTATATCTATTATATCAATTATGACTAAATTTTATACCTGTATATTATGTCTATATTTTACACCTATATCTATTATATCTATTATGTCTATGTTTTATACCTGTATCAATTATATCTACATTTTATAACTATATCCATTACATCTATTATATCTATATTTTATACTTGTATCTATCATATCTATTATATCTATATTTTATTCCTATATCTATTGTATCTACATTTTATGTCTATATGTATTCTATCTATTATGTCTATATTTTATACCTGTATTTATTGTATCTATTATGTCCATATTTTATACCTATATCTATTATATCTATATGTGAGTATTTTATACCTATATCTCTTCTATTATATCTATATTTTATACTTATATCTATTATATCTATTATGTCTATATTTTATACCCACACC
>NW_016859389.1:0-283 GCF_001698545.2 Rhinopithecus bieti | reverse complement strand
ATTTAGAGATGCAGTCTCGCTCCTTCGCCAAGGCTGTAGTGCAATGGCTCGATCTTGGCTCATTGCAAGCTCTGCCTCCCAGGTTCACGCCATTCTCCTGCATAAGCCTTCTGAATAGCTGGGACTACAGGCGCCCGCCACCATGCCCAGCTAATTTTTTTGTATTTTTAGTAGAGACAGGGTTTCACCGTGTTAGCCAACGTGGTCTCGATCTCCTGACCTTGTGATCCGCCCGCCTAGGCCTCCCAAAGTGCTAGGATTACAGGCGTGAGCCACTGCGCCC
>NW_016859388.1:0-285 GCF_001698545.2 Rhinopithecus bieti | reverse complement strand
AAAGCAACTCCTTGGAAATCTTCTCTCCAGGTCTATCTGAAGATGTTTCCTATTTCGCCGTAAGAGCCAAAGTGCTCCTGAGGACTCCTTAGCTGTCTAACCCATACCAGTGTTAGAATACTGCTCAATGAATACAGAAACTTAACTGAGGGAGTGGACTTCACGTGACAGAGTAGTTTCACAGAAAGTTCCCTTCTCGTTTTTATCGGAGGGTATTTCTTTTTTAGCATATTCTTAAGAGCGTTCTCAAATGTCCTTTCTCAGGTTCCACAGAAACAGTGATTT
>NW_016859387.1:0-945 GCF_001698545.2 Rhinopithecus bieti | reverse complement strand
CAAATTTACAAGAAAAAAGCAAACAATCCCATTAAAAAGTGGGCAAGGGATACAAACAGACACTTCTCAAAAGAAGACATTTATGTGGTCAACAACCATATGAAAAAATGCCCATCATCACTGGTCATTAGAGAAATGCAAATAAAAACCACAATGAGATACTATCTCATGCCAGTTAGAATGGAGATCATTAAAATTCAGGAAATGACAGATACTGGAGAGGATGTGGAGAAATAGGAATGATTTACACAGTTGGTGAGAGTGTGAATTAGTTCTACCATTATGGAAGACAGCGTGGCAATTCCTCAAGGATCTAGAACTAGAAATACCATTTGGCCCAGCAATACCATTTCTGGGTATATCCCCAAGAAATTGTAAGTCCCTCTGCCATAAAAACACATGCACACATATGCTTATTGTGGCACTGTTCACAATAGCAAAGATGTGGAAACAACCCAAATGCCCATCAATGATAGAGTAGATTAAGAAAATGTGGCATATATGCACCATGGAATACTATGCAGCCATAAAAAAAGATGATTTCATGTTCTTTGGAGGGACATGGATGAAGCTGAAAATCATCATTCTCAGCAAACTAACACAAGGGCAGAAAACCAAACACTGCATGTGCCTGTTCTAACTCGTAAGTGGGAGGTGAACAGTGACAACAGATGCACATATCACATGTGAGGGGAACATCACACTCCAGAGCCTGTCAGGGCATGGGGGACTAAGAGAGGGATAGCATTAGGAGAAACACCTAAAGGAGATGACAAGTTGGTGGGTGCAGCAAACCACCATGGCACATGTTTACCTATGTAACAAGCCTCTATGTTCTGCACATGTGCTCCAGAACGTAAAGTATAATAAAAAAGTAAAATAAAGACAAAGTATTAAGTCAGTTAGAGCTGTAAACAATTGGTTAAAACAGATAAAAAATATAAA
>NW_016859386.1:0-285 GCF_001698545.2 Rhinopithecus bieti | reverse complement strand
CTCTTCCTCTTCCTCCTGTCCCTCCGCCTTCTCTCCCTCTCCAACCTCTCCCTCCCAATCCTCCTCTCCCTCTCCATCCTCTCCATTCCCATCCTCCTCTCCTTCCCCCTCCTCCTCTCCCTCCTTCTCCTCCTCTCTTCTCCCTCCCTCTCCTCCTCTCTTCTCCCTCCCTCTCCTCCTCTCTTCTCCCTCCCTCTCTTCCTCCTCTTTTCCCTCCCTCTCCTCCTCCTCTCCCTCTTCCTCCTCCTCCTTTCCCTCCTCCTCTCTTTCTCTCCTCCCCTCCCT
>NW_016859385.1:0-1856 GCF_001698545.2 Rhinopithecus bieti | reverse complement strand
CCACCATGCCTGGCTAATTTTGTGTTTTAGTAGAGATGAGGTTTCACCATGTTGGTCAGGCTGGTCTCGGAACTCCTGACCTTGTGATCCCCCCACCTCGGCCTCCCAAAGTGCTGGGATTACAGGCGTGAGCCACCGTGTCCGGCCCTCATTTAATCAGTTCTAAAGGTCACAGCTTTCCCTGTTTTAACAATGAAATTGAGTTAAGTGTTAACACTTGGTGTCACGTTAACAGTCTCTATCAGCAAAGCAGCAGTTTTGGTATATTTATTTGCCTGTGTATTCACAAACATAATTGTGTCCCTTCATTTTGTCATCATTTCAGCTGAGGTGTGAGCATTGTTGGTATTTTCCACGTTAACTTTGTTGTTCAGTGTTTCTGCATAAATATTCTGTAAACCAGCATTGAAACAAAATTACTGGGTATGGAGACAGTTATGAAAACAGTTTATGATGATATGTGATTAAACTCTGTTTAAATAAGTTTAAAAAAACTAACTGTTGCAATCAGTATTAAGTAAAAATTCTAGGGCGGGTGCAGTGGCTCACGCCTGTAATCCCAGCACTTTGGGAGGCCAAGGTGG
Source organism: Rhinopithecus bieti (assembly GCF_001698545.2). NCBI lineage: Eukaryota > Metazoa > Chordata > Mammalia > Primates > Cercopithecidae > Rhinopithecus > Rhinopithecus bieti. Next base: position 1,272 of record NW_016859385.1, on the reverse strand, counting down.
GTGGATTGCCTGAGGCCAGGAGTTCAAGACCAGCCTGGGCAATATGACAAAACCCTGTCTCTACTAAAAACACAAAAATTTTACAGAGTGTGGTGGTGCACACCTGTAATCCCAGCTCTGTGGGAGGCTGACACATGAGAATCAGCTTCAACCCAGGAGGCGGAGGTTGCAGTGAGTCAGGATTGCACCATTGCACTTCAGCCTGGGCAACGCTCTGCCTCAGAAACAAACCAACCGACAGAAAACCCCTAAATGATAAAATTTTGTGTCATGATTTATTTGGAGGCATTTCCACTATTTCTTTTCAGCACTTACAACAGTGGTGTGTCTTATAATCAGTGGCATCTTAGATTTGATGAAATAAGATAGCATTAAAATGGCATTTGTAATTAGTTTTACATTTTCTTTATGAACATGATTTTGTAGCTAGGAGGTAAATAATTCTCCCTCCAAAAGCCGAAAGATAAAAGATTTCAATTAAGCATTGCATTTTCTGTTTATACTCAAATCACATTTTTGTGTGACTATTTATTCTTAGATTTTGTATTTTGCTGTAGCTGCTTTCATTTGATTGATAGAAGAGTGGGGACATCTATTGGACAAATGCTGAATTACAGGCAAGACTTGGTCAGTGCTGGGGGCTTGACAGGTGATTCTGTTAATACAACAACATTTGAGGCCCCAACTTTGGTTTTCAGTTCGCTAGCAGAGGGTACCTGCTATGGTATCCTCTGTGGATATTTTCGGGTCTTCAATCCATATGCATACCAAACATTGTCTATAGGTCAACTAAATAATATATTTCAATATGTGCTCCTACTTATTTAATGCTGGTAGATGCTATTGTGATTATTAAATACAACTTTGTTTTAAAACATTATTGCAGACTACTAGTTTTTTGTCTCTATTTTAATCAGCATACCATGTTAGTACAACTGCTATCATGTTAGGTTTGCAAAAATCTTTGAGATTAAATAAGTGCTAATATTTGAATATGTTCTAGGCTAGGGAATTCTGAATCTAACTAGCATATCTGAGGACTGCTTGCTGTATTACTGGCAGTTAGAAGGTATAAGCACAGGAGACTGGAGAAAAGAAACATATGTTTACATATATTTATAATAAATATGTACAAAAATAAATAAAATTATTTACAATAAAACTATAAGATATATAAATATATGTTATATATTTTCTATATAGATATACTTTTCTATATATATATATATATACACACACACACACACACAGAAAAACTAGAAAACGAATAGG
>NW_016859384.1:0-945 GCF_001698545.2 Rhinopithecus bieti | reverse complement strand
GAATGTGCAGGCTTGTTACCTATGTATACACGTGCCATGGTGGTTTGTTGCACCCATTAACCCCTCATCTACATTAGATATTCCTCCTAATGCTATCCCTCTCCTAGCCCCACAGCCCCCAAACAGGTCCTGTTATGTGATGTTCCTTCCCTGTATCCATGTGTTCTCATTGTTTAACTCCCACTTATGAGTAAGAACAAGCGGTATTTGATTTTCTGTTCTTGTGTTAGTTTGCTGAGAAAGCTGGTTTCCAGCTTCATCCACGTCCCTGCAAAGGACATGAACTCATCCTTTTTATGGCTACATAGTATTCCATGGTATATATGTGCCACACTTTCTTTACCCAGTCTATCATTGGTGGGTATTTGGGTTGGTTCCAAGTCTTTGCTATTGTGAACAGTGCCACAATAAACATATGTTTGCATGTGTCTTTATAGTAGAATGATTGATAATTCTTTGGGAATATACCCAGTAATGTGCTTGCTGGGTCAAATGGTATTTCTAGTACTAGATCCTTGAGGAATTGCCACATTGTCTTCCACAATGATTGAACTAATTTACACTCCCACCAACAGTGTTAAAGCATTCCTATTTCTCCACATCCTCTCCGTCATCTGTTGTTTCCTGACTTTTTAATGATAGCCATTCTAACTGGCATGAGTTGGTATCCCATTGTGGTTTTGATTTGCATTTCTCTAATGACCAGTGACGATGAGCTTTTTTTTATATGTTTGTTGGCTGCATAAATGTCTTCTTTTGAGAAGTGTCTGTTCATATCCTTCACCCACTTTTTGATGGGGTCATTTGATTTTTTCGTTTAAATTTAAGTTCTTTGTAGATTCTGAATATTAACCTTTTGTCAAATAGATAGATTGCAAAATTTTTCTCCCACTTTATAAGTTGCCCATTCACTCTTATAATAGTTTATTTTGCTGTGCAGAAGCT
>NW_016859383.1:0-1225 GCF_001698545.2 Rhinopithecus bieti | reverse complement strand
TTTGTATTCTTTAGTAGAGACGGGGGTTCCCTGGGTTAGCCAGGATGGTCTTGATCTCCTGACCTTGTGATCCGCCCGTTTCGGCCTCCCAAAGTGCTGGGATTACAGGCTTGAGCCACCGCGCCCGGCCGAATCAGATCACTTCTTAACTGGGAAGCCATACAGATACTCTCTGAGTATCCCAAATTCAGATTTACTGAAATATCCAATTCAGCAAACGTCTGTTTTGGTAAGATGGCATGAAATGAATAGAGGTAGTACAATTTGAAGTAAAGTATTCATGTAGAAAATGAAACACAGTTTTGTGAAGTGCTTTTCCTATAGATTATATAAAGTAATGGAATCTTCTTGGTGTAATTTTATAGGATGATTTTTCGGGATTGTCACCCTACGAAAGGAAGAGACTGAAGAACATATCAGAAAATGCAGACTTTTTTGCTTCTCTTCAGTTGTCTGAGGTTTGTGTGGAGTCTGTATTTAAAACCAAGATGCTGGGCCGGGAGCAGTGGGTCACGCCTGTAATCCTGTCACTTGGGGAGGTGGAGGTGGGAGATCAACCTGGGTAACATACGGAGACCATCCCCCATCTCTATAAAAAGTAAATTAGTTGAGCATAGTGATGCATGCCTGGAGTCGTAGCTACTGGGGTGGCTGAGGTGGAAGTATGGCTTGAGCTTAGAAAGTCGAGGCTGCTGTGAGCTATGATTGTGCCACTGCATTCCAGCCTAGGCAACAGAGCAAGACCCTGTCTCAAAACAACAACAAGAGCAATAAAACTCAAGATGTCATAACTCCCACCAGAAGGTCAATAACATACCAGGTTTCATAGTGTCAGATGAGGAAGGCTAAAATAGGAGCAGGCTTTGCACTTAATAGGAAGAGGTTACTGTATTCCATTGATTCGAAGGCATTTTTTTTATTTTTTTTTTTTTTTTTTTTTTTTGAGGCAAAGTTTTGCTCTTGTTGCCCAGGCTGGAGTGCAATGACATGATCTCGGCTCACTGCAACCTCTGCCTCCCAGGTTCAAGCGATTCTCATGCCTCAGCTTCCTGAGTAGCTGGGATTACAGGCGCCTGCCACCATGCCTGAGTAATTTTGTATTTTAGTAGAGATGGGGTTTCACCATGTTGGTCAGGCTGGTCTCGAACTGCTGACCTCAGGTGATCTACTCTCCTTGGCCTCCCAAAGTGCTGGGATTACAGGTGTGATCCACCACGTCTGGCCT
>NW_016859382.1:0-999 GCF_001698545.2 Rhinopithecus bieti | reverse complement strand
GAAACCAAACTTGTTGATACCTCCTTGGACCTCCAGCCTCCAGAACTATGAGAAAATAAATTTATTTTTATTTTTTATTTTATTTTATTTTATTTTATTTTTTTGAGACAGAGTCTCGCTCTGTCATCCAGGCTGGAGTGCAATGGCCTGGACTCACTGCAAGCTCCGCCTCCCCGGTTCACGCCATTCTCCTGCCTGAGCCTCCCGAGTAGCTGGGACTACAGGCGCCCGCCACCACGCCTGGCTAATTTTTTGTATTTTTAGTAGAGACGGGGTTTCACCATGTTAGCCGGGATGGTCTCGATCTCCTGACCTCATGATCCGCCGCCCTTGGCCTCCCAAGGTGCTGGAATTACAGGCGTGAGCCACTGTGCCCGGCCGGTTTCTATTGTTTATGCCACCCAATCTGTGGGATTTTGTTATGGTAGGTCACTAAACTCTTATATGTGTTTAACAAAAAGATATTGGCATTTCCACCCACATATTTCCTCCTAGAATCTTCCCCATCTCAGTAAATGTCAACTCCATCCTCAGGCCAAAATCCCAGCTTTTCCTTTTCACACACTTTATATTCAACTGGTCAGCAAATCCTGTTAGCTTTACTTTCCGAATACACCCAAAACTCAATTACTTCTCATCACTTCCGTCTTGGTCCAAGGCACCATACCTCTTACCTGGATTACTGTGATAACTTAAGAAGTTATACTAGTAGTAGTAGTAGTAGTAGTAGTAGTAGTAGTAGTAGTAGTAGCAGCAGCAGCAGTACCTCAGCCTCCCAAGTAGCTGGGACTATAGGTGCATACCACTGTGCCTGGCTAATTTTTTTTTTTTGATAGGAAGTTATCACAGTAATCCAGATAAGACGTATAGTGATGTCCCATGATCATCAGAGGTACTGTGATATTCTCCCTCTCTTGGCCTTGGACACCATCTATCAACATTCTGTTTTCAACACAGTAGGCATTTTCATGTCACTCCTCCCCCTAAAATCCTCCAAAG
>NW_016859381.1:0-650 GCF_001698545.2 Rhinopithecus bieti | reverse complement strand
TAAATAAATAAATAAATAAATAAATAAATAAAATAAAAAAGCAAAAACAAATGCCAGGTGCGGTGGCTCACGCCTGTAATCCCAGCACTTTGGGAAGCCTAGGCGGGCAGTTTACGAGGTCAGGAGATCGAGACCATCCTGGCTAACACGGTGAAACCCCATCTCTACTAAAAATACAAAAAAATTAGCGGGACGTGGAGGCGTGCGCCTGTAGTCTTAGCTGCTGGGGAGACTGAGGCAGGAGAATGGCATGAACCCAGGAGGCGGAGCCGGCAGTGAGCCGAGATGGCACCACTGCACTCCAGCTTGGGTGACAGAGCAAGACTCCGTCTCAAAACAAACAAACAAACAAATAAACAAACAGCTGGCCAAGCGCAGTGGCTAATGCTTGTAATCCCAGCACTTTGGAAGGCAGAGGCAGGCAGCTTACCTGAGGTCAGGAGCTCAAGACCAGCATGGCCAACATGGCGAAATGCCATCTCTACTGAAAACACAAAAATTAGCCAGATGTGATGGTGCGTGCCTGCAGTCTCAGCTACTCAGGAGGCTGAGGCAGGCAGAATTGCTCGAATCAGGGAGGCGGAGGTTGCAGTGAGCTGAGATAGGACCACTGCACTTTAGCTTGGGCAACACAGCAAAGACTCCGTTTC
>NW_016859380.1:0-1228 GCF_001698545.2 Rhinopithecus bieti | reverse complement strand
CTCTTTATTTCTCTCTTCCATGTTTCTGGATTTAAAAGAGTAAAACAAACTCTCATCTTGTTCTGTCCCTCCTATAATTTCTAAAGGACAGGATCCTATTTACACACAGGGATAAATTCCTGCCCTTCCAACAAAGTAGAGTGTTGTGCTTAGTGGTGCTGATTTGTGTTGGAGGCTATACCTCCACGAAATCAAAATAATAAGGGCAATGAGGTAAAGATAATGATAAACCTTTCATCACCTTATTGTGTTATTCGTTCGCTGCACAGGTTAGACTGCTAATTTAGCAACAGTGAATTCAACAGACTTCCAGAGATTGAAAGAGAACCTCTCAATATATGCCCTGAGAATTCATTTCTAAAGAAAGGATGAGGGACCCTTTTGTTGTCATTCTTGTTATTGTTAAATTCTTGCAGTGGCTCAAACACTCAAAATCTTTTAAGTTTCATAACAATTATTTTTAAATAATAATATATTTGATAGAGTGTTGGGTGTCTAAAGAAAAATTTCAAAATGTTAAGCATAGTATACACATTATTATGATTTATACGTACAACCTCTAGTGATCATCATGATATTCTAGTGAAGACAAGTAAGTGATGTGCCCCAGATAAAAGAATTAGGCAGTGGCAGAAATGGAGCTCTCTCATGGGTCATCTGACCAGGAGTCAGATGTCATCTCCTCACCTTAGAGTCTTCTAGAAGAATCTTCACTTCAAAGTAATGATTTCTTCCAAGGCACTGTTGGTCCTCGTATTTTATCACCTACAGTGATACACCAAACATATAGGCATTCATTGTCATGTAAGGTGATTCATTTCATTGTAGGGAACCTCTAGTTTTAGAATAATTTTTAAAGTTTAGCTGAAAATACCTTCTTAAAGGAGTCATACTTTTGAGCCCAATTTTCTTACCTAACAAATATTTCCCTAAGTTAATTAAATTCCTAACTAAACACTGCGTTGCACTTTCACCTAGTCTCGATGTGAGCAATCCTTCATAGTTCTCACCATCTTTGCCTTACACTTGACTTTGCAACCAAGATTTGAATCACTTCATGTCTCTCAACTAGAGTTTCATCCTCTGAGAATTGAGACAGTTGGATTAGATCAATGTTTTTAAATTCAAACTGTACTGCAACGTAATTATTAATGATAATAAGTGGGAGAAAGTATGAGGAGATAGTGGAGAAGGAAGGGAACAAAATCTGGGTGGTGTTGGTTATATA
>NW_016859379.1:0-652 GCF_001698545.2 Rhinopithecus bieti | reverse complement strand
CCCGGCCTCTATCAAGCCTTTTTAAGGGAGCAACTGATTTTGTTACTGGTAGCAGTTCTTCACTGCAAGTTCTCCAGGTTCTGGGTGTTTTGAACAAAGAATTGGACAAAATGCACAGCATAGCAAGGAAAGAGTGGAGCAATAAAAGCAGAGATTTATTGAGAATGAAAGTACACTCAACAGGGTGGGAGTGGGCCTGAGCAGCCCCTCAAGTGTCCCCTTACAGAATCTTCTAGGGTCCAGATACCCCCAGAGGTTTCCCATTGGCCACTTGGTGTTCACACCATGCAAATGAAGTGGTGGCCTGCAATCAGTCTGATTGGTTGCAGAAAACTACCAATCAGAGGCTGAAGTTACCAAGTTACACTCCTATGCAAGCATCTGATTGGTTATGGAAAACACCCAATCATATTGGGGGTTTGCAAAGGGAGTAGCCTTTGGTCCTTTTGTTACTCAGACCTGGAAAGTTGGGGTTTTCCTTTAGATTTAGTTCTAGGTTGGCCTTAGGTCCCTGGACACCCTATTCTCCTGCCTCAATTTTAGTTGGAAAATCAGGAAGGGCAGGAATCTTCTTTCCTAAACTTTGAAATATGCATAGGGGCCGGGCGCGGTGGCTCACGCCTGTAATCCCAGCCCTTTGGGAGGCCGAGGC
>NW_016859378.1:0-1226 GCF_001698545.2 Rhinopithecus bieti | reverse complement strand
TAGAAACATGAAAGTAGTAAAATCTTCAAATTATAATATCAGTTTTAAATCTGAAGCTTTCAAATATTTGAACAACCAAGATAAAAAATATGTGGAGAATCTTTATTGTGTGAAGTTGTCAAAGTACTTGTAAAATAGCCACGGCTCCTGAATTTGTCCACTAATAACCATATCTAGTTTTTTGAATACAGAATTCAGATTTCTCTGTCAAATCTATTCCCCTCTCACAATAGTAATGATGATTGCTTTATTTAAACTTTTACCACCATTTACCTACATTAATTAAACAAACATTTTAATCAGTTTTCTCTACCAGTCTCTCTCCATTTTGGTCTAATCGTCACTTTACCTTGTGAAACAACATCTTAGCATCTTATGGCCATGTCTTTCTTTTGTTTCAAAACCTTTAGTGATTTCCTGTTGCCTACAGGTTAAAGTCCAAATTCCTACTGTGGCCCAAAGGTCATTCTAATCTGGCCCTGACCTGCCTCCAGTCACTTGCTTCCATCTTCTGTCTTACACTCTGGCTTCCCTGAATTGCCCTCTGTTTTCAGTACCAGCATCTTCCCACCTGTTGTTTTATCTGTTGCAATGTCTTCTCCATATAAATTTTTAAATGGTGTGATAAATACCATTTCATGGTGTAGAATGCATTAACATTCCACAAATATGTTATATATTATATAATTCAGGTACATGAGAATATGGGTAATATTTGTACTACAGTTTGTGTTTTTCTGTATTTTAAAATTTCTCTTTAACAAAAGTATCACTTAAACTACTGATTCTGTTTGCTCTAAAAGAACAAGAATGAATGCAAGATTATGTTCATTACTTACTCAATATGATCTATTTAAGAAAGATTTCTGATCTTTATAGGTTTTTTTAATTTCTCAATTGCAGCAGTAATTGCTTACTTGCTAACGAAATTAGTTTACATATGCTTGTCTATCATTCTACACTGGACTGTGAGCTTCCTCAAGGATGAGGATGAGAAGATGAGGGTGACAATGTCTTATTTTTTCTTTTAAATATCCATGCCTGAACATAGAAGTGTTCAATAAATATGGACAAAGAGGGCTTAATACAGGATGGGAGGGAAGAAAACCAAAGGATGAGAAAGAAAAACAAAGTAAAAAACTGATGTCAGTATAGGAATCTTTCCCTAAATGTATATAAAATAATGAATTACAGGTTTTAAATAATCTTCATTTCAATCTTCTAAT
>NW_016859377.1:0-651 GCF_001698545.2 Rhinopithecus bieti | reverse complement strand
TTTTTAGACAGAGTGTCGCTGTGTCTCCCAGATTAGTGTGCAGTGGCACGATCTTGGCTCACTGCAACCTCCTCCTCCTCCTGGTTCAAGCAATTCTCCTGCCTCAACCTCCCAAGTAGCTGGGACTACAGGCACAAGCCACCACGCCTGGCGAATTTTTGTATTTTTAGTAGAGACGGGGTTTCACCATGTTGGCCAGGCTGGTCTTGAACTCCTGACCTCTAATGATCCACCTACCTCGGCCTCCCAAAATGCTGGGATTACAGACATTAGCTGCCGTGCCTGGCCATCTTTTTTTTCTGAGACAGGGTTTCACTTTGTCACCCAAACTGGAGTGCAGTGGTGCAATCACAGTTCACTGCAGCCTTGATCTCCCGGGCTGAAGCGATCCTCCCGCCTCAGCTTCCCCAGTAGCGGGGACTACAGGCAGGTGCCACCACGTCCAGATAATTGTTTTAAAGTTTTGTACAGACAGGGACTATGTTGTCCAGGCTGGTCTCAAACTCCTGGCCTCAAGCAATCCTCCCGCCTCGGCCTCCCAAAGTGGTGGGATTACATGTGTGAGCCACCACCATGCCTGGCCTACAATACTTTTTCTCTATAAAAGGCAAGAGTGCACTTTGGGAGGCTGAGGCAGAAGGATTGCTTGAG
>NW_016859376.1:0-652 GCF_001698545.2 Rhinopithecus bieti | reverse complement strand
TGAATGACTACTGGGTAAATAGCGAAATGAAGGCAGAAATAAAGATGCTCTTTGAAACGAATGAGAACAAAGACACAACATAGCAGAATCTCCAGGATATATTTAAAGCAGTGTGTAGAGGGGAATTTATAGCACTAAATGCTCACAAGAGAAAGCAGGAGAGATCTAAAATCGACAATTAACATCACAATTAAAAGAACTAGAGAAGCAAGAGCAAACAAATTCAAAAGCTGGCAGAAGATAAGAAATAACTAAGATCACAGCAGAGCTGAAGAATATAGAGACACATACAAAAAAAAGCTTCAAAAAATCAATGAATCCAGGAGCTGTTTGTTTTTTTAAAGATCAATAAAATAGAATGCTAGCAAGATTAAAAAATAAAAAAGAGAGAAGAATCAAATAGATGCAATAAAAAAATGATAAAGGGGATATCACCACCAATCCCACAGAAATACAAACTACCATCAGAGAATACTATAAACACCTCTACACAAATAAACTAGAAAATCTAGAAGAAATTGATACATTTCTGGACACATACACCATCCCAAGACTAAATCAGAAAGAAGTTAAATCTCTGAATAGATCATTAACAGGTTCTTAAATTGAAGCTATAATTAATAGCCTACCAACCAAAAATAAAAAGAAAAAG
>NW_016859375.1:0-2351 GCF_001698545.2 Rhinopithecus bieti | reverse complement strand
TGCCTCGGCCTCCCAAAGTGCTGGTATTACAGGAGTGAACTACTGCGCCCAGCCTAGCCTCACTTCTTTCCTGCAAGTCTGTGGGATTCCTTTCATTGAGGAATTTTTTTTTTTTTTTTTTTTTTTTTTTTTTTTTTTGAGACGGAGTCTTGCTCTGTCACCCGGGCTGGAGTGCAGTGGCCAGATCTCAGCTCACTGCAAGCTCCGCCTCCCGGGTTTACGCCATTCTCCTGCCTCAGCCTCCCGAGTAGCTGGGACTACAGGCACCCGCCACCTCGCCCGGCTAGTTTTTTGTATTTTTAGTAGAGACGGGGTTTCACCGTGTTAGCCAGGATGGTCTTGATCTCATTGAGGAATTTCACAGCAAAGTCCCCTTCAACTGATTGGGACATCTTTGATTGCTCACTATGTTTTCACAGAACCTGGTCCTTCTCATTCCTTCATTCATAGACCTTATTTATACTTCTGTCTCCAATTATTTGTTTTCATAATGCACCAGACTTTCTCCAGTAGTACCTGGTACTTCACTGAACATCAAACTAATTCCTGTGAATTTCAAAAACAAAAACAGACTCTTTCTTTAAATCCCCTTCATTCTTTCCTCAACCTCCTCCCTCACTCCTGCTTTGTACTTTGTATCTAATAGTGGCTGTACCTTCTGGAACAGTTCTGAACTGTTTTATGCTATGCAGTGCAGAGAATGCACTTTCTTATAGTCTGAAGTTGCTGGCAGAGCAAAAAGAAACGAGAAACAAAAGTTGCATTTCAGGAACTTCATTTAGTGAAATACACTTCCTCTTGGTAGTTTGCCAGCTAGTTTCTTTAGTGGGAAATGATATTTTGAAAGTAAATGACTACCAGTCAGAGGGGAGGGGTTGGTAGAGGGAATCAGTATACTAAACCAGATGCCTGTTTCAACTGATGTTGTCATTCATTATTAAACCATAGAAAAGAGATACATTCACTGGTAAATGCAACTTATTATTATTACAACTTTGTTGCCTGTTTTTCATATAGAGGAGAATTTAAAAAAACTGCTTGATGATAAACGAATTACTGTGGATTACAAAGCCACATAAAGTACATTAAAACAAATCTAATCATTTACAAGTCCACAGAATAAATCACAATTAAAACTTTTGTTTTGTGTAAGAATTAAAACCTTGAGGTTATCTGTATGTTTCCTTACTTTATATTAAGGGATCTATTTTTTTTTTTTTTGTATAACTGAGTCTCGCTCTGTCGCCAGGCTGGAGTGCAGTGGCGTGATCTCAGCTCACTGCAACCTCCACCACCTGGGTTCAAGCGATTCTCCTGCCTTAGCCTCCCGAGTAGCTGGGACTACAGGGGTGCACCACCACGCCCAGCTAATTTTTGTATTTTTAGTAGAGGTGGGTTTCACCATGTTGGCCAGGATGGTCTCCATCTCTTGACCTCGTAATCGGCCCGCCTTGGCCTCCCAAAGTGCTGGGATTACAGATGTGAGCCACCGTGACCGGTAATTTTTTTTCTTTTAATGTACTCCCTGTGTTGCCCAGGCTGGAGTGCGGTGGCTATTCACAGGTGGGATCACAGCTCATTTCTGCCAAGAACTCCTGACCTCAAGAGATCCTCCTGCCTCAGCCTCCAGAGTAGCTGGGACTACAGGCATGTACCACTGCATGTGGCTATTAAGTGGTCTTTAAATCAGGTTTTTGTTGTTGTTGTTGTTGTTGTTGTCGTCGTTGTTGTTGTTTTTTGAGTTGGAGTCTTGCTCTGTCATTCAGGCTGGAGTGTAGTGGTGCGAGCTTGGCTCACTGCAATCTCCGTCTCCTGGGTTCAAGCCATTCTCCTGCCTCAGCCTCTTGAGTACCTGAGATTACAGGCGCCTGTCACCACGTCCAGCTAATTTTTGTATTTTTAGTAGAGATGGGGTTTCACCATATTGGCCAGGCTGGTCTCGAACTCCTGACCTCAAGTGATCCACCCACTTCGGCCTCCCAAAATGCTGGGATTACAGGCATGAGCCAGAGCGCACAGTCTGTGATATCTTTTTTTTTTTTTTTTTTTTTTTTTTTTTTTTTTTTTTTTTTTTTTTTTTTTTGAGACGGAGTCTGGCTCTGTCGCCCAGGCTGGAGTGCAGTGGCCGGATCTCGGCTCACTGCAAGCTCCACCTCCCGGGTTTACGCCATTCTCCTGCCTCAGCCTCCCGAGTAGCTGGGACTACAGGCGCCCGCCACCTCGCCCGGCTAGTTTTTTGCATTTTTTAGTAGAGACGGGGTTTCACCGTGTTAGCCAGGATGGTCTCGATCAGTCTGAGGTATCTTAAATCAATTTAACTATTAAGGTTATGGGTGGATATATATGCATTA